>NC_041332.1:8780902-8853402 GCF_004354835.1 Perca flavescens | reverse complement strand
AAGTGTAGGAGTAGGCCTGTTATTCACACACTCACATTGTGGGGACTTCCTGTCCATCTGGGGACAGATAAAACTTAGGTGGAGAGTGGGGGTGTGGCCTTGACCAACTGCCACTTTGCTCGTTTGAAAGCCATGATGTCTCTCTCTCTCTCACGGGTGGGCCAAATTCTCTGGGCGGCCAAAGCAGAGAAAGGGGAGGTAACCTTGCTCCTTATGACCTCATAAGGGAAAGATTCCAGATCGGCCCATCAGAGCTTTCATTTTCTCAAAGGCAGAGCAGGATACCCAGGGCGCCATTTCTAGCCACTGGGGGACCATAGGCAGGCTTGGGGAACTCATATTAATGTTAAAAAACCTCATAAAGTGAAATTTTCATGCCATGGGACCATTAATACTAGGTTTAGTTTGACAAAATATTCTGGACTAAATGACCTGTTTCTGTTTCTTCCAGGAATTTCAACCACATTTAATGACCTTCATCAGAGGATGGGTCTTTGCTTAGTTGTCATGAAAATGCATTGAAAAGTGATGATTACTTCACTAATTCCTTAACAGCAGTGTACGAATTAAATCAACAAAATGAAAGTGTGTTGTAAGTGTGCAAAGCTGTGTGCTTTAACAACGATACTGCATCACAGTGTTCCTCGCTGTGTATGTTTCTATATTAAAGTAATTCATCTCCATAATATTCTCTCTGCTGCACTCTAAAAGAAAGGCTGCATCATCTATTGAAGCACAGTTTTACTGTATCAACCAGTACCTCCATCAATTCTTAACACTCTTCTACTTTACCGTTGTCCATTTCTCCCTCTCATCCCTCTAGCAGAAAGAGGAGGAGGAAGTACAAACGTACATGGATCAATCCTCGTCACCACTATCACCAAGACAACCACCATCAACATCTACCACAGTAAAACCCTGAGAAAGGGCCACCATCACAGTTTCCTCCCCTCCGGTCATAACTCAAACCAAACTACGTGCACTGAAATCAGTCAACCTGGGCGAGGTACAAAAATGGCAGACCATCAGCATGGGCGTCTAAGTAAACAGAGTTTGAGAAGATGTTTTACTGAGGTCAGGAAGACATGCATAAATCTCAGCTTGTTTTTTACGCTGTTAAAGGGCCATTAAATAAGATGTGTACTGCCCCATAGCACAAAATGGCAGCAATACATCTGGATAAGGCTTCTTGATCAATACTTCAAGATTTCATTGGCTGTGTGATAGCAATCTTGCTTTCAAATCTGGCATTTGGACCTTAACTATTTTCAACTGGGGCATATTAAGATATCTCAGGGGAATTTTAATGAAAGTGAAGGAGAGGAAATCATTTTAATTACTTTATGTAGATTTAGTGTAGTTGCTTAGCAGATTTAAGCCAATGACCTGACTGCAAGACTTTATGTTTAACGTTATTCATTTTTACAACATTATAATATATTTAAGTGAATGAACAAAGCTTTAAAGGAATAGTTGGGAAATGGGAACTATCCTAACTGGCTTTCATTCTATAGATGAGAAAACTGATACTACTTTTATGTCTACATGTTAAGTGTGTGGCTGGAGCCAGAGGGTGATTAGTCTAGCTTAGCATAAAAAGATAAAGAAAAAAACAGCTTGCCTGCGTCTCTGTTCACCACAAACAGTAATGTAAAAATGACAATTTGCAGTTTTACAGTGAAGTCATCTGCCGTAACAGCCAAGAGCAGGGACTCTCCAGAGGCTTGTCATTACAGTGACGGAGATACTGCACACAAAGACTAAAGGTAAAGTCTACTCCAAGGAGCTGGAAAGGAGGGATCGGCTGATAGTAGAACTTCAGATTGAAGAGGAACAATGTGCATTCCATCCTGGCCGGGGAACAACGGACCAGCTCTTCACTCTCGCAAGGATCCTGGGGGGGGGGTTGGGACTATGCCCATCCGGTCTACATGTGTTTTGTGGATCTGGAGCTGGCGTATGACCGGGTCCCCCGGAGATACTGTGGTAGGTGCTGGGGGAGTATGGGGTGAGGGGTTCCCTGGGTCAGGGCTTTCCAAACCCTGTACGTCCAAAGCGAGAGCTGTATCCAGGTTCTCAGCAGTAAGTCGGACTCGTTCCAGTTGACTGATAACTGAGGGCTTCACTCTTAACTCCCTTCCCAACACTTCACACTTTAAACTGACACGTGTTGACACAAGCCTTTTTACTCTTGATGAGCCATCCCATTTAATAAATAACTGCTGCTACTCTGAGGCCAAGCACTGCAACTCTTCAACATTAACATTTAACAACATTTCATTAGACAACACAGCCGCTAGAGAAATAACAATACAATAATGGTTGATGAAAATGTCCTAAAAGTTTTTGGAAGGCAGCCACAGAGTTTCTTCAATCCACCACAGCTGATACTGAACTAAAATATTAATTTGTGTGAAGTCACTCAAATTATTCAAACTGTAAGGATTAAAAGTTTCTAATTTCTGTATTGGTGTTTGACGGTAGTATTTTTACTCTGTGTGTTCTTTGTGACGGTGTGTGTTGGTCATAGGTGTGTTTCATAGTGTTTGGCTTGACTGAGCCTGTTTTGACACGTGTTAAGAGTTGTGTTGTTCGGGATACGTTTTGCAGGTGGCGTGAATTGTTTAGCTCAGGTGACTGTTGGTAATGCAGACTGTGGTTAGAGTTTTGCACATGTGGATTCAGTTGTGACCACTGTCGTTTAGCAATCAGAAAAAAAATCTGCCTCTGCTGTACTTCACATTTTGCACTAAACACTGCAAACCTTAGCATGCAAACACGCTAAGCGACGCTCAATGGTAAACATTACACTTGCTAAACATCATCGCAACATTATGTCAGCATTGCAAATGAAAGCACATTAGCATGCTGACATAAGCATTTAGCTCACAGAACTGTGCCTCACAGAACTGCTAGCATGGCTGTTACCTTTCCTCTAGTCTATATTGATGACGTTTCATGTCCGGGATTGTTTTGGTGCCGCAGGAAATTCCACTGGATGTCCTTCATTTCAGCCGGATGTCCGTCACCTTCCCCTTTATTTGTGTTGGCATTTTAAACTCCGGTGGATTTCTGAGGACTATGGTTAACTGCTCCTCAGATCTCTGCATGGTAAATCCAGACAGCTAGCTAGACTATCTGTCCTTTTGAACGTACACGTTGCACCAAAACAAGTTCCTTCCCAAGGCTATTTTGCAGAAGCACTGTTGCTCCATACGGGGCTTAGCGCCACCCAAGACGATTGTGATTGGTTTAAAGAAATGCCAATAAACCAGATCCCTTTTTTCTCCCATCCCGGAATGCTGTGTGGGCTAGCCAGACCTTCCTATGCAGTGCTGTGGAGGAAGGTCTGGCAATGCGAGACTACCTTTCATCAGATGATCGTACTTTAGCCATTAAAACCCAAGTGTATGCAACGTTAAGATTATTTCTGACCTGGGCGCTGTAAAAATTATTTAGCGGACCAAGACCTGGACAGGGACTCTAGATCATTTTAGGGACCAAATAAGTAATTGTTAGGGGACAGTTTCTGTCGCAATGCTCCTGTTTCATGCTGGAAGCAGATTAGCTATTTGCCGAGCTGGTTAGAAATTACTCTTCACCCTGTAAAATGGACAAAGTGTGTGTGTGTGTGTGTGTGTGTGTGTGTGTGTGTGTGTGTGTGTGTGTGTGTGTGTGTGTGTGTGTAAGATGAGGTTCATTCTTTTTGCAATCTGCCTTCCCACTTCCTGTTCTATGACCAGCTTCCGTTTCAGTATTGTTAACAGAGTTGCTACACAGCGGCTGCTTCCCCTCGGTCCAGACAACCAGCCTGCACAGCTTCCTGTGTGTGTGTGTGTGTGTGTGTTTTCTTGTATTGCTGCGTCTATACTTGCATCTTTGTGTGTTCACGGGTAGGCTATATATATAAGTGGGTCTGTTTTTGTGTGGGTTAAGTATTCTCAATACATGAACTGGCTAAGCATAGATAGAACAATCTTGTGTTTTGTCTTCGTAGTGAGAAAGAGGAATACACTATTAGTATGTTCCTCTTTCACTCTTAAAATCATGCCTCTTTATTTATAACAGCACAAGCAACAGCAAAGACAGAAAACAAGAAGATCACTTCTCATCTGTATTACTTTGTTCCGTGTAACACAACATTCAATCATATTAAAAGTGTATTCCTTTGAAAGACATTTACAAAGCGCTTTGTTACAAAGTGGTCTTTCATTCTGACATAAAGAAATGTTCCTGGTAAAGTGTTTTGTGTGTGTGTGTGTGTGTGTGTGTGTGTGTGTGTGTGTATGAGAGACAGAGAGAGAGAGAGAGAGAGAGAGAGAGAGAGAAAAAAAACTAAATCAACTAAACTGAAAGAGGAGATTGGGAGAAAAATGGGCCACTGCTACCTGCAATGTAGCACTCAATACCATAACTCTTGTATCCTCAAAATCTTAAGCTGATCTGTAATGAATCCTTTTAAACTGGACTGATGGCAGAATAACAGATACGCTTTCTAATAGGTTTGTTACTTTCTGACTGAGCCTCAAAGGCTCACTCATGTCAGATCTTTCACACAAAAAAATACAATACCTAATGTCACCTTCCAAGGAGCCTTTAAACTAATCTAAACCCTTAAACAGTGATGAGCGTTATATTTTGAGTTTGGAAATTCCATCTACATCCCTGCGAGCCGTAAATGTTACAGGTGCAAGTAAGAAAACTGGTTGAAGTTGTGCTTTTTACAAATTGGTATTCAGAAAGTTTTCACATGTATGTTGTTTACACTCTTTACATCACCTGGCAGTGTAATTGACCAACTGTTTCTCGCCCGGGAACTAAACTTAACTTTAATCAGCCAAAGTCAATCATCAGACCTGCAGTTTCAAAGCAGGAAGAGTGAATGCTTTCCTTTCATCATACAGGCCTTATGATGAAATGAAAGCATTCAGCACATGACTTCTTTTAGGCCAAACGATGGCTCAGATATTTAGATTTTTTTTTTATTCAATAAATGTATAATATAATAACTTTAAACACGTTCGGGAGTTTCATCTTAAATCATTTAGCCAAAACAGGCTGTTCTCTTAAATGTAGTGTGTATATATATATATATATATATATATATATATATATATATATATATATATATATATATATATATTTGAAAGTTGGATTACATATGAACATAACTTTGGTGCAGGTGGCTTTGGGTGACAGCAGCAGCTGAGTGTGTTAATGTAAGACTTTTAGAGCAGCCCACAACAGCACGGACACAACAGACACTCACATGCGCCTTGGTTCTGGAGATCCACGTCTCCAGCAGGAGCGCAAGACGCGTCTTGTGGAACCTCCCGGTGGTCTTCACGGCGACGAAGATGTCCTCCAGCTTCAGTTTCGGCTGGGTGACATGTGCAACTCCGGAGGCTGGGTGTCCTCCGTTCCCGGTGCTGCTGCTAGACGGGGTCTGTGCGTCCGTGGCCGGGGATAGAGCCCGATGGATGGGGGGCTGATGCACAAATGGTGACGGATGGTGAGCCACGCTGAGCTTTGGAGGGCTGCTGGTGCGTAATTGAAAGTCCACGTAGAGAATGATGAAGATGGTGAGAATCAAAACGGTCAACCTCCGACGTATCCATTTCTTCTGCATGATAGAAATAAGTTATTTACATTCCATAAAGTGTGAAAACCATGTTCTTGGTCCCCTCATATATAATGTCTAATTTCGTGGTGGTTCCTCCATCACCTCTCCGTCTTCCTTCTTCAAACTTTTTCATCGGTGTTCCTCATTAATCAATTTGCATGACTATAGGAGACTTGGACTGAGAGGTTTCATCAATAATTTAATAATCACTTGTTTAGTATTTCGCCTGTTTTAAAGAGGCACTCCAGCAGCATGGCAATAAGACAGATTTTCCTCTCATTTTCTATAACGCCGCTGTCACTCGGATATATTTGACTTTTGTCACAGTCCCAGCTCTGCCCTCCCATTGACACCAGTGTCAAGCTACACGGAATCAAATGATGAGACTTCCTGACTTAGATTTCAAAAAAAAACTACAACAGTATACTTCCGGTTATAAGCTGCCCTTTTATTTGAGAGTACTAAATAAAACAATGCACATGGAAATATGAGTAAATAGTAGGCTATATTTGAAGAAGGAATTTGTTGTTTTTCTGACTCACAGCACACATTTCAAACCACCTAAATGCAGCATATTGCACTGGCGCCAACCTCTTGTGCTTCACAAGCAATACTCACAATGACTACAGAGGTTGCATGCTTCAATGAGTTGTGTTTAACCAAAGAGTGATATCTCCCTTTTGAATTGTTTATTTATTTTTTATATATTTTCTAAGAATCCTGAAGAGATGAAACTCAAAAGTACCACAAAAAGAGAAAAGTATTTGGTAACACTTTACTTGAAGGTATCTACATAAGAGTGACATGACACTGTCATGAACACATGACACAGTCATGACACATGAACCCTAACCCTAACCATAACCATAACCATAACCATAACCATAACCATTACTTGTCATGACAAAAACCGAATGACACTTAATGACAGAAGCGTTATGTCATAAAAGTTTATGACTTGTTTCTAATGTTTATAACACCTTCATGATATTGTCAAGTCACTCTTATGTAGATACCTTCAAGTAAAGTGTAACCAAGTATTTTAGTACAGTATATGTGAGAAAAGTCAGAAAAAAACTTCTCTAAGAGAATTGAAAATGTTATTGTTATCATCTCGTTAAACCTTTTCTCGCAACCTCTATCGGGGATCCTGATCCCCAGGTTGGAAACCACTGATATATATACGAAGAGCTGACAAAAATTCACCAAATGAGAATTCATCTCAAACTATGCACCAGACAACTTATCACACCCCAGTGAGCCTTGGTGTCATCTACTCACTCAACCAGAAACAGCAAACCGCAGCGAAACACTCCGCCTTCTTCCTTCCTCCTCAGCGCTCAGAATTACCGTTAACGCTGTACACAGAAACACTGCAAAGCTGCTCAATAAATGAGTTTTTTTTTTTTTTCTTTTGCAAATAGAGGGTTTGATTCCAAAACACAAGTGTACACTTCTTTGTTTTGGGGATCATTCAAGTTTTACCCTCCTGAAATGAATCTGTTTATATTTTACACTGATAATATCTTCAAAAACCTAGCTGTTGTTTAAGCAAAAGCCCAAGGATGACTCATAATGTTAATGGTAGGTTCACTGGCAATAAGCATCATGTCAGCAAACAGGCTTTTTTTCTTTCTTTTTTTTTTTCTAAAAATGGCCATCTTATTTTGAAAGGGAACTGTGTGTCAGGATCCAAACCCACAAGGCCAGTCTCGTCCACGGTGCACTACAGGCGAAGGTTTGAGAACAGTTCTAACGCTGATGTAGGGTCGTGAGTATATTTTTGGATGTGAAAGAAATTATCTACATTATTTATGCTCCTGTGTGAGTTTTTGAAGCTGAGTTGCTGTGAATTCTTTTAAAAGTATGAATGATAAAGAAAAGTCAGGACACATTAAAAGAAAGCCTTCTCTTTTTTTTAGATGACACAACATGATTAATGAGAAAGATGCAACAAGTAAAAGGAAAAATTACTTTCTGAGGGATTAGGACTGGCAAGTGTCCTTGAGCAAGTGGGGAGTAAAATCAAATCGTCAGTGTAAAACTGAACCTCGCAACTTTGCTTGGCTGGCTGCTTCAGATTAGGCAGACCAACAAAAAGTCAGAGTGGTCATTAGCCGCTTTCCGACCGGAGGGATTTTTGCAGTTCGTAGAACATAAAATTCCTAGAACCCCTTTTTTTCTCGTGTTCCGACTGGACCAATTTGGGGATTTTTAAGTTCCTCTGGCCACAGTTCCTGTAACTCTTTCAGCTCCTACTTCCGGGCAGGGTCTTTTTTGCTGTTCCCTTCTCAGCATAGTAACCTAGGTCAACGAGGGTCGGGTTTCCGGGAACAGACAGACCAACAACGGGACAATTTTAACAATTTTCGCCATCTTATTCATCACTAAATTCCCTTCTGACAACGTTTTAGGGGAGAAATTAACTGTTAAGATTTCGAATATAGGCATTCTTGCGAAAATTGATGCCGAATTGACAATTTGCTTCAAAGTTTTTGGAGTTGAGAAGCGCCATTAAGTGAGACAACAGCCAGCAGGCGCCCGCCCCGGCCGCTGGCTCGTCGCTCGGACAGTCCTGCTCAGAGACCCCGCTGTCAGCTGGAGGTCTCTGAGACCACTCTCGTAAATAAGAGGTTGTTATTTCACCGTTGACGGTTCATTTGTTTAAATATCACAACACATGTCCATCATAAGATTAACGGGAACCTGTGGTGAACTGTCTTTTCGGAGTTAAACTCCACAAGCGTGGACACACACACACACACACACACACACACAGCGCAGCAGGCAGAGGCGGTGGAGAGAGGGGTAGGCTACCTGTTTCTCTTTGGGAGACTTGTTTAAATTATGAATAATATGCTATATACATTAGATTTAGTATTTAGTTCATACTTTTTTTGGTGTATTTGTTTTCTGATTTTAACGCTATAAAGACCATTGCCGTGCTTGCATCACTCCCTTACCCCTCCTATAGTCCCCTATGGCCACTTGGCCAGTGCGAATGCAAATGGGGGAGAGTAGTTAGTAGATCTGTTTAGAAGTGGACTTTTCCTATAACTACGCTCCTGTAACTACTTGGTCGGAAAGCGGCTATTAAAGCAACACTGGAGAACTTTTTCCCGCTCCGGTCCCCCTACAGGTTGGAAGCGGAATTGTCCATTACATTACATTGTCCAGTTCATTCAAACTACAGATCCTCTACCCGATCTAGCAAACTTGCATAATGTAATATAATGGACAATTCCGCTTCCAACCTGTAGGGGGGCCGAAGTGGGAAAAATTCTCTAGTGTTGCTTTAAAAAGAGGGTTCATCCACTGGGAATCAAGAATGAGTCCAACAAATTCAATGTCAGTATCTAGTGTTCAAATGTCAAACAGCTCATGGAGTTTCCAAAATGAAATAGGTGCATACTCTGTGCAGCATGAAAGTGCTATCTGTACATTTTTAAATCTGCCGATCAGATTTTAATATTCTTAGCATGACGGCATGCAAGCATTGACATTGTGAGCTTGTTAAAGGTGCCGTAGGTAGGATTGTGAAGATCCAGGACTTAGCCAAAAAATTTGAACATCGACAACTTCTCAGTCCCTCCCCACTTTCTGCTAAAGCCCAAAACGGTCTCCTAAGCCCCTCCCCCCACAATGGAGAATTAATGTGTGTGCATGATGAGTGATTGACACACAGTTAGACACACCTCCCCAGGCCCTGATTGGTGCATCTGAACAGGAATCGGTGGAATTTTGCAAATCACACTACAGGCTGTAGGTGGTGCCAGAGGAGCCGGATTTTTTTTAATGACCTACTTCCTGTAGTTCTTCTGGAACATAGGGTCAGTTTCAGCAAATATGACAGAAAGTTAGTTTTATAAGTCTTACCTACTGCACCTTTAACAGCTGGCATTAGCATTTATCTTAAAGCACCGCTGGGCCTAAGTAAATACAGCCTCACATAATCTAAGTTATTTTTTTGTGAACTACTTTTTTGTTGTTGTAATAAACAAGTGTTTTTGTTAATTAGAATCCCAATAATTAGAATCCCCCAAATAAAAAAATGATCTAAACCAAACTGAGGCCCTAATCTTGTTAAAAGCATTGGCATGCGACTTGTGCACAAATTATTGCATAAAAAGTCACCAAAAATGAAGTATTTGAACCTCATAGTTAAATACAAAATGAGGGGGGAAACTGCTAAGTCCACTTTAAAAAAAAAAAAAAAGAACCCCCCCCTTCCACTAGGCTGGCTACGGGCCTGGGATTGCTAGTGTGGCTGCAGACTCTCTAGTCTTGTTGTATGATTTGTGTAGATGGAGAGAAGACAAAGCATAGGTTTTCCAGTTGAGGAAAAGTGAGTAAAGACAGATCTATGATGCTGGGGCCTTTAGTACCAATGTGTCAAAGAAGGCAGTGGTGTAGTCTACGTGATACGCAGGCATACGCAGTATACTCACTAAGAAAGCTCCAGGATTTCCATATACCCACTTAAAAATGCGCAATGACACACAACAACATACTTTCCATTATATTTTTGACATATTTTAAATTGTCATGTGTTTTTTTTTCTTTGCATAGGCTAAACAAATGTATTTCAGCTTTGAATTGGTGCATACAAGTGTATAAATGCAGGAAATCAAGTCTTTGACACTCAAAATTTCCCTGGGGGAGGACACCCAGACCCAACCCCCTCTCCCCCCAAAGTCCCATTCTGGCCCATACATATACAGTACAGTATACCCACTACAATACATTAGACCAGGGATCTTCAACAGGGGGTCTGGGACCCCTAGAGGCCCATCAGAGTCACTGCAGGGGGGCCTCCAAATTATTCGTTTTTGAACATTTAAAAAAAGATTAAAAAGTCTTAATATAAATCCACACTGGTGATAGGCTTACTGGCCCATATAGGTAAGGTAGTCACTAAGGTAGCACAGATATAGTTCATCCCAAAGGATTAACTGTTCCACATCATGATTTATAAAAGAATTCATAAAATCATGGCAACAATTATTAGGCTATTTGAATAGCTTGAATAGCTTAGTATTCTATGCAAAAAAAAAAAGGTATCTATAAAGGCTTAAGGCTGCCCTAAAATTTATTGTAGGCCCAGATTAATATACAACTTAATTCTATACAATATATGTAGTAGGGGGTCCCTGATCCGTCTCTGTTTCAGTTAAGGGGTCCTTGGCTTAAAAAACGTTGAAGACCCCTGCATTAGACTACACCACTGCATGCAACTAACCGCAGATCTGCAAAGACGCATGCTGCATTACTCCACTGCATTCTGGTTTGCTTGTGCTGCAGCTGCTATCTCTCCCTGTCTGACCGTTGAACGTCTGCATATCTATAAATCTAATCTAATCCAATGTTAAGTGTTGATGTTGGAGAGAGCTTAAAACAAATCTTTGCGATTAAGTGAAATGATATCAGCCGTGGGAACATACAGACACCGTGTCATTTCATCTACATTTATTCAGTGTAGAACTGAAGAAACATTGTATGTAAATGTTTCAGAGAGGACCCATTAAATGTACATGTTACCCAGCAAGTTGCCTCTTTAAGAGCTGCAGGTCTCTCTAAGCTGGTCTATAGTCTAATAGTGTGTCCATTGTCTGCTGTTCTCTGTGCTGCTGTCTCTGGAGACTGCCACCAAAGAGAGAAAGAGCTTGATACAATTAATTCACCTCAGACCCTCATCGCCACCTTTGTTTATTTGTCCTTTCTCAGCGTTCTCGCCTTACATGCATCCCTCTATCCCTCCCTTTCTCTAGGTCTCTCTCTCTCTCCCTCTTCCACTGACCAGCTGCTTTCCTCTTCTCCACCCCTCACCACTACTACCTGGCCCAGGGAGGACCAGCCCACTCCACCCCACCCATCCTTGTTCCCGCAGGTAAACCAGAGACGCCCGAGGCACACCCTAGCTAGGAAAGGCCCAGGATCGCCTTACGGCCTAGCTGAAAAGGGCTCTTTCTAAAACAGTGAGTACATCAGATCCCCACTTTGAACAAAAGGGGCCAGGGGAGTCAAGGGACCAGACCCCCTTTCAGGGCTTTGTCTGTCCGCCTGCTCTAAGCTCTGAGTCAGACAGAGACTTGGACTGCACTCAAGAACTGGGATTGGAGAGACATTTACAGATACACAAGTGAGGAAGACATACGATCAAGGCCTGTAGGATATTTTACTGCATTTTCACGTCAGCCAAACAAAACATAAACTTTTAAAACCAGGATGGAAATAAGTCCCTGGCCCACAGCCCCAGTAAGCACTGATTTGACTTCTACATTAAAACTGGACAAAATTTACATGAAAAAATATGTCTTTTGATGATCATTATTTCAATAACATTTTAATATTTACTGTAAGTGTGATGCAGGTCATTTCAACAATTCCAGGGATCCTATTTGTAGTGTTATTACTCGCTTCGTTTTGCATCCTACAAATCATTTTGTAAAAGTATTGGTGCATTTAAGGTGACATGGAGCACTAATCCTGGCTCCCACTGACAAACTAAACCCACCAGAGGTAAAGTGTGTGTGTGTGTGTGTGTGTGTGTGTGTGTGTGTGTGTGTGTTGGCACAGAACAAAGCTTACTGTAGCACCTGAATGCCCCCCTCTTAACCCTTCAACTTGTTGTCCTCCAGGGTCCAAAATTAACACTTTTCTGTGCTTCTTTTTCACCACTAACACCAACTTATTAGTTTTACACTTTTTTTCCGGAACTAATGGTTAATAAACTTAATTTATATGAAATGATACCTAATGTTTGAGTTAAAAAGCTGAAATTGTGAACTATTTTGACTAATACTTAAGATCAGAGGAAGGTATGTAGTTTTAGTCAGGGTGCGTTTTTAAAAGCAATTTTTATTTTTTTTAAATGCTATCATTGAATAAAACACCCCAAATTCAATGAAAGTAGTGAACTGATCCTTTATTTAACTTGCGCAGAGCATTGTATGGAACCATCCATGTTATTTTGTGGAAATTAGGTTGAAAGGAACCCAAATTTCTAATACATATGAAAACTATGAAACCCAATTTGACCCAAGGACAACAGTAGGGTTTACTTTCAATCTCTGGCTCAACTGTTGCTGAAATTCAATTCACGGAGCCGGCACAGAATGACAGAAACATCAGAGATGACAGCAGACAACATATAACTCACATAATATTCATAAGTAACAATTCAAAATTTGGCATATTCTCCTTTTGTTTTAACGACCAAGAGCCCTTAAAAAAAAAAGTAAGCAATTATTTTGTAGTTGGAACCCAATCTAAAAAATGTTTCACGTTGTAATATCGCAGGAATCTTAGTAAGTAAATATTGACACTTGATGAAATCTTTCATCAGGTGAAACCATCTATTATCTATACCAGTGATTATCAACCATTGTGAGAAATTATCCGATTTTACTTAATTGGTCCAACAAATCTTTTTATTGAGTTACTGCTAATAATTTTCCATTGTTGCGCATCTGTGCTTCAATTTGACTGGCAGAGAAATTAAATACTATTCTGTGTCAGTAGGTGGCAGTATAGCGCAATAATGACCTTGTTGATTAAAGACAATAGAATTACTGCCAGCAGGGCAGTCATTTTGCGACCAAAATTTGAGAGTGTGCGACTGAATTTTACATCCAGTCGTACATGTGCGACCAGTAAATTTGCCCCCTTTTTTACACGTTAAACGTTGACATTTCGGTACCTGAGAGCTTATCTGACCTCTCTGAAAATTGACAGATAGCAGAGCTCTGACACACACGCACACACTCGCACACACGCAGAGCTGCAGACGATGCAAACTACGTCGGCTCTGCAGTTTTGTGGAAGTCACAGTGAGTCACGGAAATGCCGATAAAGTGGTTTCAAGTGTGGTTACAGTTTTTCATAACTTCAAGCAGACAGCGTTTGCTGTAATATGATATTAATGGCGAGCCGAAAGCGTTCGCGGTGCTGTTGACGTTACACTTCCTCGGACCCGAGCAGGCACAGCAGTGGTTTCTGTGCCCTGGTGACTGACTGATAGGCTGAGGTTGTAAGGCAAGGCAACTTTATTTCTACAGCACCTTTTGGTTGTGCCCCTAAAATTTTCATTTGGGAGCCACTATGCTCCTAATGAAAAAAGTTAGTCTGGAGCCCTGCTGCCATCTTTCGCGCACATCCCGCAGTGACAGGATGTAAGCAGTAGGGCTGAGATCATCGATGTAAGCCTGCAAAAGCGATGGATACATTTTAAAAAAGGAAAAATGCAGATTCTGATTATTATGCTATAATGTGTCATTTTTGGTTGGTGGTGTGCCGTGGGATTTTTTTAATGTAAAAACTGTGCCGTGGCTCAAAAAAGGTTGAAAACCACTGATCTATACAACTGTCACTGAATTAGTGGTCATGGCATTCCTGTTTGATATATCCCATCCAGATGTCTAGTTTGAATCCAGCTGTAAATAAAATGTGCACATATGGCAGCAAAATCACCACAGCTATTATTCACTTACAGCATTCACATGAGGTGGTTCAGAATAATCAAAGATACATAATAAAGGCAGAAATGTATTACCATGAGCACCTGTTGTTGTTTGGATATGATTGAATATGGCCCAAAAGGGGTTACAAGAACTAATGCACACAATCATTTGAAAAACACTGGAGGTTTCACTTTATTCTTTATGGCAAAGAGAAGTGATGTGTGCTATGGGAAATGGTCAGCAGAGGGCGTCGCATATTCTCAAACTGTATGCAGTTTTACAGTATCACCCTGCTGCTTTCAACTTTCTATAAACAACTTCTCTCCACATAAGTGCATCATATGCAACAACACATTCAAACCATGTATGAAAAAGAACTCTTAGATGTATTCATTAAATATGTCTCTCCTTATTGTTTATTGTTCCATTTCTAATATGCTTATTGTATGCACCAAACACACCAAGGCAAATTCCATGCAAGTGCAAACTTACTTTGGCAATAGATCTAATTCTGATTCTCATGTTAGCAATTTTGAAGACATGCGTCATAAAAAGTGTATTGTCCCCCTTCCATGTTGCTAAAACTGTAAATCTCCTGCTGATATTCATCCATTCAATTACATTCAATTATACTTTATTGTCCCCTTGGGGAAACTTTTCTTGATGCGCTGAAACTTTAACTGCACTTTGGTGTGGATCATTTTTCACAGTGTGGTATTAGAACATGTACTTATGTAAAGTGTCTGAACAATTTTTCCACCACAGCATATCACAAATGGTGACATTAGCATCAATGTAGCCTACTCATCATCAGCCAAAGGAGACAACAATTAGAAATCAAAACAGTTACACAAAATCCCACAATGTATATAAAATAAAACAAAGAATAAATAAGCTAAATATTAAAAAAAAAACATTTAACATACATTGAATAAAAATTCATTAAAATAAGAACGGGTTGAAATCAAATTCTAAGTTCACAGTTTTAAAAATATTACCTTTTCTATTATGTTTGTCAATATGCAGAGTTTATCAAGTAAAAAAAATGCCTATAAAGTTCATAACAAAGGGCTAAATATGGCATATATTCCTGTTAACACTTCAAAATGTGATAAATAAAATTCCATTCACCACCACTGAACTGGGGGTGGAGGCAGAAATGGAAACACTGAACAAATCATTTGTGAGAAAATGTGTTTCTTTGAAATTTGGGGGAACTGGTCCTTTAAAGCCGATCCTGTCTGTCAGATATAACCGAGGGCCGAATTACCCATTGGAATTACCACAATAACAGGCTGGATGCCATTGCGGAAGTGCCAGAGACGTTTGGGCTGTATTCCATATCCATGGCTGTATCGTTCCCATGGTATCGTTGATTGATTGGTTGGGTTTAGGCATTTCACCTCGAGTGGTTAAGGTTAGGGTTAGGGGATTGGTCAGGGGATAGGACCTGTACACGTAAGCATGGACGCCTGGCCAATAGTAGTGTGTGAACGCTATTGAAGGGCGGGTCTTGGCGTGGCCATAGTGGGATTCGTAATTTTGCAGCCGGGAAAAGCTTCAACGCGAGCGGAGTCAACAGGCGGCTCAGAAGCCACCCGAGGTGAGAGGAGACGCCACCAGACATGGCCCAGGCAAATATCTCGGTGGCGGAGAGCCAGTTCAGGTGTCCCGTCTGCCTGGACCTCCTGAAGAACCCAGTGTCCACCCCATGCGGACACACCTACTGCATGTCGTGCATCAACAACTACTGGGACCAGGCGGATTCGGGCCAGTTCAGCTGCCCGCAGTGCCGGGAGACGTTCAGCCCTCGGCCGGTGCTCCGGAGGAACACGGTGCTAGCCGAAGTCGTCGACAAACTCAAGCTGAGTGAGATGGTTCCAGAGCCGGAGCTTTACCTGGAGGGAGTCGGGGAAGTACCGTGCGACTTTTGCCCGGCGGAGAGCAAGCTGAGGGCGGCTAAGTCGTGTCTGGTTTGCCTGGCGTCTTTCTGCGAGCTCCACGTTCTGCCGCACCGGGAGGTCGGCACGCTGCGGCGGCACAAGCTGGTGGCCGCGGTGGAGTGCTTGGCGGAGCGGATGTGCGCCCAGCACCGCCTGGGTCTGGAGCCCGCGGGGAGCGGCTCTGAGGCGGAGGCCCCGGTGGAGTGGAGCGGGGACTGTCTGCTGTGCGAGGCGGACCAGGAGGAAGTGCACAGTGTGGACGCCCAGAGAGCCAGGAGACAGGTACAGAGACACACTTGAGGTTTCATAATAGATTACATATTTTGGTTTTCTCAGACTTTACACTATCAGTTTTCAAAGTCTCTCTACTAGAGGAGGGCTCCATAATCTGATCTTCAAATTATGTGTATTATTAATGCCAGGGATGCACAGATGAATTTGATCCAGGAGTTTTCCAAATTCTCAAGTGGCAAAATCTCTGACAATAACATTTACAGCTATTAAAGGATCACCAGATACTAGAATAAAACACTTAAGACCAGAGATTGTCACATTCTTTCTCTGTGGAACCCATACAGATATGTGTTAACAAACCTGATGTTGTGTATTACTTACTGTGTTGATCCATTTGAGTCAAGTCAACCCAAACTAAATTGCTTTAAGAAACTGACACGGCCAATAAAGGACTTTAATCTAATTGAATTCGAAACAATAAGCCATCATGTCAAATCACATTTCTGTCATTAACTGACAACCAACAAACAGTTCTCTGTCCTCTTCCAAAAAAGATCTCCCAGACATTACCTCGAAATAGAAAGTGTTAGAATATTGAATGTTGATCAAACAAATTTGATGGCAAAATGCAGTCATGCTAAACTAAGTCAACTTGACTTTTGTTTACAAGCCCTATAGTTTACATGTAGCGCATGGGCAGTGTGGATTTAATGGTCCAAACTTTGCCATTGTCGTATGGATGGATGAAAGCGTACTGGAGGAGGTGTATTTGCACACTGACGGGTGTGCCAGAAGACGGGAGAGACCTTGATGTCTCATAAGTGGCGAATACATTGTGTAAAAGTGCATTGCACACTGTTAGTGGTCACTAGTAGACAAAAATCAAAATCCAATCAAACGACGGCAAAATTAATAAATAATGGTCGTAGATTAAATAAACCCCATAACAAACAATAATTGAAACCGTTCAAAATTGTGTTTGTATAGTAGCATCTGTTTTTATTTGATGACTTGCAGCACCTTTTGCCACGCTTCAGACTAAATCTACAACTAGTATGATGTCTTGTGTAATCCCGCTGGATTTTCTTGTGAAAATTGATTTTTTTTGTGCATATTTTGCTAGTATAGAGTCTAAGGAACAAGATTTATTATTTTTTTGTCTTCAAATTTTCACGATCCATTTTCACACTTAGATGACATCATCATTTATATAATGCATAATTAAGACTGGGACTACTATCACTCGGGTGTCAAATGTGAGAAAATGCTGGTAAAGAGGGTATTTTGCCTAATTTTTGGATGCTGATTATGAATATCATATTTACTTAGCTGATTTTCTTAGTTGTAAACCTGCTAATTAGCATATGCAGCCTAAAACTGTCCTCCATAGGTAACATAGAACCGGTGAATAGGGTAAAAATTTAACTCCTTGATATTCATATGAAACTTCACTAGTTGATTATTTATGTTGAGACAATATTTTTTTGCATTATAAGTTTTCTGAAAAATATATGTTTATGGATGTAATTTAACAGTATCTCATTAATTATGCACTAATTTGCATACATTTCAATTACAGACATCTGAACATTGGATAGTTAACATTGGATGTAGTCAGGTTCAGGTTTGCCTTCAGAACTTTTTCTGGATTCTCACTCATCTTCCTCACTTTCATCAACATCACTCCTGTCATTTTTGACCTCCTCCTGGTTTTCACAGTCTACACAAGTGCACGCTGGTGTGCATGGCAGTCCATTTCGAGTACAGGATTTCACACTTGATCTTTAGGCAGCCACACTTTACAAAAGCCAGAAGCTCTTGAGGTGCTGGGTCATTTAAACAATAAACTGGCACAAACGAATGTCCCTCCAAGTGCCACCCATGATCTACAGGAGAAGGCAGCTTGAGCTTTGCTTTAGTGCAGGACTTCCATACATGGGTCAAATAGTCTGTCCGGGATACATGAGGAAGAAAGGCAGCTGGTGAAGGTGGAAGCTTTTCCCCCTCTTTTCCTTTTCGAAATAGCTCCCACCTGAGGTCTTTCATGCATGTCAAGCTGGGGAAACACGTCTCCAACTCACAGACCATCAGCACCGGATCCCCTCAGGGCTGTGTTCTTTCCCCTCCGGGCGTGCAAAAGCAACTGACATGGTTGAAGAATACTGTAGATGAAGACAAGCAGCACATAAACGTCAGTGTCCACCAAGTGCACATGAATTGTGCAACCAGGGTGTGATGAGGCAGCATAAAGGCACATCAATGTATCTGCCTCTTCATGGTCATGTTCTTGCATTTCCACGGGGATTGCATCTGCCAAATTTGACATTACCTCTGTGCCAGCTGCACAAACAAGCAATTGACCACTTGATGCAAAGGTTTGTAGCAACTTCCCTTGAAGATACAGAGTAAGTTTGTTCTTCATTTCTTTAAGAGAGAGGAGCTGCTTCATGGTTATGTTTTGGACATCCATGGCATCTGAGATTTAGAAGAGAAATGGTTCAGAGCCTTTGGTGCGTTTAGCTCGTGTCTGATCTTTCAATGACTTATCAAGGTAACAGTCAAACAAGACCCACAGTTCATGTGAACCTTTTCCTCTATTGCAGATAAGTGATAGGAACTGATCTGCCAACTTTGCACAATTGTTTGAATGAGTGTCTTTTCTTAAGGCCTGCAATTCAACCGTACCATCTATGACAATGACCGAAAAGTCTGTTGGTACTGAGGCATCTTCTTTATGCAACCTCTGTGTTGCTTTCAACAGTTCTGATTGGTCTGTTGGAATATAGAGTAAGCCATCCGATGTAAATAGGGACCAGGGGTAAGCTGACAGCTCATATTAGTTTGTGTCATGTGCTTGAACATCTAAGTTGTCTACAAATGTAGCTCTGATTACGTTGTAGATGGGGTTGTTTGAATTTCCCAGGATGCGTATGATTCTACCACCCATGGATGCAGTCGGAACATTGTGGAGTTGATGGCTTTCATGGTCACTCTGGCAAAAAAACACATTTTGTTTTTGTCATATAATCTGCTTTTTCTCTTTGTTCTTGATGGTCCAGCATCAGCCTCGACCTAAGAAGAAGCAGAGGGTGGCCTGGTATTATCTGATTTCAGATATGTGTCTTTAAGTCTCAGCAAGTTAGTTTTGTTGACCAAGCTTCTACAGCAATACTAACGGAAACCTGCACAGGAGCTCCGTTCCTTGTTGCAGAAGCTAGCAATACGGTGGTCACCAGCGAGAGCTTCTCTTTTTAGCATGGGATAATATATTTCTGACGGTATTCTCAGAGTTTGGACAAGATGTGAACTTTGAATTATTGTCAGAACACTTCAACTCTTTGTCACAAATGAAGCAGGTTCCATGTTCTCTTCAAGCTAGCATCATGAAATGAGCTAGCAAAACAGTCCTTACCCAACTTACTGTGTGTGCTCTTCAGTGTGTGCTGTGTAGCTCTGTTACATGTGAGATGACTGTACTCTTATAGGTTATTTCCAAGACATATTTCTCTTAAGGTAGACAATAGAATGACATGGCCGGTCAAGGAAAGCTTGTCAAAGTTTTTGACATAGGCAACTAGGGAGGAGGTGTTTTTGCACTTTTCAGACACTCAGAGTTTGAAAACTATGGATATTGTTTTAGAACAAACAACCTTTCTACATTAACTGGGGGTTTTGTGTGCAAAAGTGGAATTAATTGTTGAAAAATTAGAAGAAAATGTGAAAATCACTTTTCGGACTAGATATAATCGCTTATTTTAAAACGTACAGATAAAAACACTAAAGATGGATCGTGAAAATTTGAAGATAAAAAAACATCTTGTTCTTTAGACTCTATACCAGCAAAATGTGCAAAAAAAAAATCAATTTTCACATGAAAATCCAGTGGGAGCCTATATTCCAAACGCAGCGTACTGTACTAAACTGTTAAGTTCAACTTTAAACATTCTTGTTTGTGCTTCCAGTATTTTTAACAACTCTGTACATATAAACCATGACAAAACTTAATAGATAAAACCTCTACAGTGCATAACAAAATCACCACAGCTTTCACCTAATGGACAAACTAATTATACAAATTAACTAATTATACGAGAACGTAGTAGAGATGCTCCTCACAAATACCTGAATGTTGTCTATTGACTGTCTTTGTGTGTGTCAGCTCCAGCTCCAGGGATCTCAGAGGACGATTCAAGAAAGGACACTGAGTGGAGAGAGAAAGTTGGAGGAGTTTCAACAAAGCCTGGAGTCCCTCAAGGTGACACAGGCGCTCACAACCTTCCAAGAACTAACATTTATTATTCACACAAAGTTGAGAGTCCCAAGTGTTAGAACATGGAAATGTACCTGGAACATACCCGTTCTTATCCAACACCTTACCTCCTGAAGAAAACATGACACAGTAAACATGCTTCTCACATGGTTTCAAGTAACTTTAAGCCTGTTTTACATTTCTGCGGAGGCTCCACGTAGAGCTTTCGCTGTAGCCTACGTAAGGTGTGTGTGTGTGTGTGTGTGTGTGTGTGTGTGTGTGTGTGTGTGTGTGTGTGTGTGTGTGTGTGTGTGTGTTAGAGCGAGGGAGAAGTGAGAGAGTGACAGCGTTTAGCTTTGGAGCGAGTACCGACTTTAGAGTCCTAGTGAGTATGGTGGGGCATCATTTGGATTTGGATAACGATTCTAATTCCGATTCTTCCTTCTGATTCCGGTTCTTCTCAATTCCGATTCTTTGAGGGGTGGAGTTGAAACAGGACACATGCCTATTTTCACAAATAAGACAAAAGTTTTATTTTGATTCAACGGTGGTTTGCAGTTTTACAGCTTTTTCAACGTAAAATAAAGCCACACTAGAGCACCGCTTACTGTGCTCCATGGCTGCAACACAACAAGCAGCTGGCCACTACGGAAACCAAAACTTGCGCATGTTAAGTTGGGAAGTGATGATCGGATATGAAACCAAATCCTCCAAACGATTCCAATAAAGAAACGATTCCGATGTAATTGTAATTTTTGAAACGTTTCCGATTAGGAATCGGTTCTCGATGCTCAACCCTACTAGTGAGAGGAACAAAGTTTCTCCCCTGTGCTTTCTGACCACGGTGGGAAATGTGTAGCAGGAAAAGTTAACCCTCTATGCGACATGTAGTTACATTTTTTGAGAGGTGTGCGTAAGGCTACGGCGTAGGGTCCGGCGTTGACGCAGAGGGGTCTGCGGGGGTACGCCGTCGATTCTATGCACAACCATAATACGGCCTTCACTCTTAAAGTGTTGGTATAGTCTGTGCACGTTGAGGGCTGTCATTTTAGTCGACGTTGACGCTCACTTCAAATTATCGAGATCAGGCGATTATCATTGTTATTATTACTTATTCTAAATTATAGGTTGATTAAGTATAGTTTGCAACTGTTTTTCTCTCCCACTGCAATACGAGTATTTTTCTCGCGGAGATGGATTAATAAAATTGTGATTAATGATTGTGATCTTAACATTAAGCAAAGTAATTAATGCCGGTCATGCAGCCTTATCATACAATGCAGTACTGTATGGCATGTGCCATGTAAAGCACATAAGATAAAGGGTTATATAAATAGATTTGGCTTGACATTTTCACAACTGCCCGGGCAAAACATCGGGCTCACTCACTCACTCACTCACTCACACACACACACACACACACACACACACACACACACACACACACACACACACACACATACACTCTCACACACACACAGCCTTACAGGAGCTGTTGTGTTAGTTTCCACTGCAAAGCTTATTTAAGTTCCAGTTTCTAAGCAACTCTTTTAGTCTTCCAGGAAGAGCCTTTTTCTTCTCCCTTCCCCTGAGTCTCATTTCCATCCATCCTGCTCGTGGCTGCTCTAACTGCTCGCAAAACCACTGTATTAGCTCACTAAAACATCAGTCGGAAATTGGCTTTTTATCAGATGTTGGTTTGTTATTTTGTCTACTGCTACTGTTTTAGTAAGGAGGTCCTTGGTGTGAAAAAGTTTGGGGACCAGTGGTCTTAATGTCTTATATGAAAGTGTTTAGGCCTGCTAGAAATAGAATTTGGCAGCACACTTCAGGCCCTCGATATATTTAGTCGGGCAATTAATAAAGAGCAATAGCACCAAAGATTGGTGAAAAATTATTGTTGGATGGCTTAAAATCTCAGAAAACTTTTGTAATTTTTTTTTGTTTTGCTCATTTAACTATTGTTCAAAACTATGTACAAAAACATTGTAGCTGTCTGAAACTGAATAGAGAGATTACGTATAGCTTTTTGGGCTGATTAAATCCTCCTGCGTCTTAGGATAAATAAACCATATTTTATACCAAAAGCCATTGGATTTTCTAAAAAAATAAGTATTGTCACATATCAAAACGGGCCGCTTTTCTTAGTTCATGTAAAGTTGGTTGGAAGTTGTAAACACAGAAGATAGGAGACAAAACACAAATTCCCGTGTTAAAATGAAATGACAACTTTACTCAATCTAATAAGATTCCTGTTGGTTGAAACGGTACATAACACGTCTTTCTAAACTGTAAAACTATGAGATATTATTGATGACATATAGCTGAGAAGTATCAGTGGATTCACCTGTGCTTTATTGGTCAGAGCTTTTTCTTTGGCAGTACTTTGGCAGATGAGATTGGAATTCTGTGCTTCATGGTGTCTTTAAGTATTTACTGTTTTACTCTGACAACTTGTTTGTGTGTTTGTGTTTCAGTTGTCAGTGTCGGCTGTTTTGGATGACAGTGATGCTCTGTTTGCAGACATGGCACTCCGCCTGGAGAAAACCAAGGCAGAGGTGAGGAGTAGGGGCTAGAAGTACCGGTTGGTAATGATACCAATAGATGTAGCAGTTGGAGTGGTAGTAGTCTATATCAACGACGTTTAATGTCCAGGATAGTTCAGGTGCCGCCCCAAAATTCCGCCGGATGTCCCTAATTTTCAGCCGGATGTCCGTCACTTTCCGCTTTCTTTGTGTTGGCATTTTAAACTCTGGTGGATTTCTGAGGACTATGGTTAACTGCTCCTCAGATCTCTGCAGGGTAAATCCAGACAGCTAGCTAGACTATCTGTCCAATCTGAGTTTTCTCTCGCACTACTAAAACAACCTTTGAACGTACACACGTTCCACCAAAACAAGTTCCTTCCCGAGGCTATTTTTGAAGAGGCGTCGTTGCTCCGTCCTGTGCTTAGCCCCGCCCAAGACGATTGTGATTGGTTTAAAGAAATGCCAATGAAACCAGAGCACATTTTTCTCCCATCCCAGAATGCTGTGTAGACTAGCCAGACCCTCCTTTGCAGCACTGTGGAGGAAGGTCTGGCCATGCAAGACTAGAGTGGTAGTTATAATGGCAGGGATTCTCCTGGCAACCAGTAGTAGCAGCACTACTCAGAAGAGTAGCTGAAGTAGCCTTAGGCTACGTTTAGATGACAACAGTCTCGTTTTAAAAGCTTCAGTGTTTAGACTGCATTGTTTTGAATGGACTGCTGAGGTCCACCTGGGAGTTTTACTATAGTGCGAGGGCTATGTGGGAATGAGAGAGCGCCGTTTCCGGTCTGGCTCCACAGACACCAGTTTTGCTAGTTTTCGTGGCGATGCTGGGGTCACGTATTCAAAAGATTTCACTCTGGAACCCGGTTTCAAAAGTTTCCATTTGCAGCCCCCCGAAATGCCAGTGATGTGTAAAGGAACCGCTAGAACGTAAAACATCTTTTGCGTATTATGTTGAAAACGTTGCCGTGTAAACGGCCTCTTAGAAGCAATGGTTCCTGTTGTAATTGTAGCAGAAGCTGTAAATGTAGCACAAGTAATACATTTAAACAGCTCTGATGAGGTTAATGGGAACTGTAGTTAATAGTACTACAATGCTTACAAAATAATAATTCTGATATGTTTGTTAAAATGACTGGAGTTGCTCAGTTCTGTCCAGTGCCCTTCAAATCAATTCAGTTGATTCAAGAAGGTGACCTTGCAAATGAAGAAAGCACATGGTTTTACATGGGTTAAAAATGCCAGAATTAGCAAAAAAAATGTATCTGTAGTCCCCTGTCTTTTAAAACTATAGTACGTAGCTTCTGCCGCCCCCATGAGGAATTCTAAGTTATGACAACAAAACGGTTGGCGCGTCCACATGATACAAGCCTTCCATGAGCGCACTGTGTGTAGAATTACAGCCACTAGAGCCAGTCCCACAATGAGCTTTCCTTAGGATGTGCCATTTCTGTGTCTGTTGCTATTGAGGAGGAGAGAGAGGGGGGGCGAGGTGGAGGGTGGGGGTGTGGCATGGACCAACTGCCACTTTGCTCGTTTGAAAGCCATGATGTCTCTTTCTCTCTCATGGGTGGGCCAAATTCTCTGGGTGGGCAAAGCAGAGAAAGGGGAGGTAACCTTGCTCCTTATGACCTCATAAGGAGAAGATTCCTGGTTGGCCCATCTGAGCTTTCATTTTCTCAAAGGCAGATACCCAGGGCTCGGTTTACACCTATCACCATTTCTAGCCACTGGGTGACCATAGGCAGGCTGGGGGAATGCATATTAATGTCAAAAGAAACTCATAAAGTGAAATTGTCATGCCACGGGACCTTTTTAATATCAAAAAGTTATGCACTAAAGCTTTAAAATGCAAAGAAACAAAAAAGAGCGCAAAGCAGAACTTCACGCTAAACAAGACACAGCACAGACGCAAAAAGATTAGCAACAGAACGGTTTGATTGGTGCATCCATGCTGTACTTGTGTGCTGTTCAGGTTCGAGCAAGGCTGGAGGCAAGGGAGCGAGCGGTGGTTGGGAGGGCTGAGCGAGACCTAGAGGTGCTGGAGAAAGACCTGGAGGAGCTGAGGAGGAGAGACGAGGAGATCAGTCAGCTTCTGCAAACCGAGGACACTGCCCATTTCCTACAGGTGAGGGGGGGAGAAAGAGGGAGGATATTATGCACTGGGAAGAAAGAGAGCGTACAAACCCAAGGAGGGGTGAGAACTTTAGAGTGACAAAAAGAAGGGAGGCTGGATGGGAAATGTCTAAACGTATAAAGCTACATCATGCAGGGAGCACAGAGGTTTGCTCTCCCAAAGACAAATACAACTTTAGTAGCAGTGAAAAGGAACTTACATACAAGTTCAGTACATTTACCCAAGTACTGTACTTAAGTACAGTGTTTTAATATTATGCTATACTTGATACTTCAACTTTGCTACTTTTCAGAGGGACATATTGTTCTTGTTCTAGTTGGGACTATAGACTGTATATAAAGATGGGTAACTCTTTACTTGAAGGTAATTACATAAGAGTGTCATGACACTATCATGAACACATGACACTGTCATGACACAGTCATGACACATGAACCCTAACCCTAACTCTAACCATAAACATAACTCATAGCTGCCAACACTCCCGTTTTTCCAGGGTTTCTCCCGTTTTTTAGCCCTATCTCCCGGACCTCTCCCAGTTTGTTATTTCTCCTGGAAAACTCCCGTAATTTGTATGGCCCAAACTCCTTTATAAATAATCAGACCAATACGTTTGTTTAATGTTGACCAGTTGCCAGATCTTGTATGAAACGCATCCTATTCACACAATCCACTCACCATGTACAATTTTCAACCCGTTTGTCACCTCAACCTGGCAACCTATAACCCAGTTGAGCAGTTGATCTCTGCGCAAGCTTCGCGGAAAGTTCAGACCCGAAAGTGAGCAGATAAAAACGACGGGTGAAGGTGGTGTTCTCGCAAAGAAATCCAAATACAGCTTTAAATTTCAACAGTTTTGGGCGCAACAATTTACATGCATCTTACCTAGTCATATCGACAACATCCACGCTTTTTGTAGGGTGTGTCGCATTGATTTTAAGGTAGCGCACGGCGGGGAAAATGAGATTACCCAGCACATTAAAACACAGCGGCACCATCGTCCAGAAGAAGCACATAAGGGCACACGGGCGATTTTATCCTTCATCATGAAAGAACAGACAGAGGCAGAAAACGTGAAGCAAGCTGAACTCAAGATGGCAATGTTGGTAGCTCAGACTTACAGTACGCTTAACAGTAACACCCCCGGTCACGCTGCCATGCCCCTGCACAAATCTCAAGGATTTTGAAAACCAAATGTTGACAGGTATTCCATAACTTGTCATGACAAAAGCGAATGACCCTTACTAAAAGAAGCGTTATGTCATAAACGTTTATGACTTGTTTACATAGTTTATGACACGTTCATGACAGTGTCATGTCACTCTTATGTAGATGCCTTCAAGTAACGTGTAACCTAAAGATTCGTCTCCATTTCCTCCCATTGTTTAAACGTGAAGCCAAAATATGCTGGGCACTGGCATCATGCAATTTCATAACCATGTCTGCGCAGTAGTGAGTCAATCACAGGCGTTAAACATGACATTTCACCCCCTTTTTTTGGATCAAATCATTAATTAAAAACAAATTTATCCGAAAAGAAATGAGCACTTGAACAAGCAGATAAGAACAGAAATTATCTGACATGTACTAGTTTGCTAGTTCACTGCTGCCAGCCATGATCAAGATGTTTTGGCTTCCCTTTTGTGAAGCTGTCAAGCTGTCCATCTTTATATACAGTCTATGGTTGGGAGCCCTTGTCACGTTTTCAGATGTCTGAGTCCACCAAAGAGACAGGTCCTATGCAAACTTCTCAGATGGTTTGAGTTTAATAACTGATCAAATGATCCGAGGTTTCACCAAAAGTAAAGGATCTTAATCCGGATGCTTGGTACGGATCTTAGAAGAGATCTGAGTACTTCTTCCACCACTGCACATTACCAAGTCTTGCATTTCTTTTTCATTTCACGTTTATTTGATAGGGACAGATGCTTCCACATAGACATTAGAACAACACATCTCCAATGTACAGCATCGCAGCATTTATAGCTATTGCCAATTTTGAATGCCCGCCCCTAGAAGCTAATGGTATTTGGTATTCACCCATTACATCTAATGCATCCTGGAGGCCATACATAGTCACCAGAGTGCCTACTGCTCAGACAGATTAGCCTGTGTATAAAGGATGGAGGAGGAAGAATGGATGCAAGTGGAGAATGAGTCAGCAGTGACCAGTGGAAAAAAAGACCACGGGCACTTAAGTGCTATTTTCAAATTCAATTGTACAAGGAATTAAGGAAGGAGGAAGGGAGGGCTGTGGATGCTAAGTCAGGCTGTATTTTTGACTCTCTCTTTCTCAATTCAAAGAATGGGAAGTGCATCTTTTTTTTTTCTACCTCCCCTGTTGAGCAGTGAGCACATAATACGCTCCTCTCTGGGCCGCCATGTCTGTCTGAGTCTTCCCGTCTCTACTGCCAGTTGGTGGTCACTGAGCCTGTATTTAGTCAGGTTTCATCTCTTCTTTGTGTCTCAGACAGTTTATATTCTCTGTTTAGAGTCAAATAACAATTAATCTACTTTGTGTTTTTTATTTTTTTTATTTCTCCAATGCTCTAAATATTTATCTTTTGAATCTCTCTCTCTCTCTCTCTCTCTCTCTCTCTCTCTCTCTCTCTCTCTCTCTCTCTCTCTGTGTATCGGCCCAGGTGGCTCCCCTGTTATGTGTCCCTCTTTCCACCGGTCTGCACTCTCGAGCCCTCAGCCTGCCCTCGGAGGGATTCGGCGGCGCCTGGGGAGCGCTGTGCCACCTCCGCAGCCGCGTGGAGGAGGTCTGCAGGGAGGAGGTGGACAAGATCAGCCGTGCAGGTACAGCAGATGCCCTACAGGCGGGACAAAAGTCACTGAGGATATACTGAACACTAATAAATATACTAAGTACTCAAACATGCAGACACCAGCCCCATGGGCAAATGTATAAGCTGAGCGAATACATTTTAAAATACAGCAAATTCAGCACACATAAAGTAGGGCTGCACGACATGAGTAAAGTATCTAATTGTGATTATTTTGACTGATGTTGCGATTGCGATATGATTCACGATATTGGAGGGAATGATCATATTTGTATCACTATTCTCATTTCCATTGGAAAAAAAAAAATTCAATGATTATGGTGGGATTTTTATGAGGATCTGTACCAAAACAAAAGATTTTTTTCTTTAGTCTTGAGGATAGGATTTGTAGGCCGGGACGTCTCTGCATCACCACAGTACTTCAGTCACAACGGTTTGACACATATTTTGCCTTTAACCAATATTGCGCCCCCACCCTGCGATTTGGATATTGCACTAGTCCATTTTGCAATTTCAATATATAGTTGCGATTAATTGTGCAGCCCTAATATAAGGTAGATTTAAGTATACAAAATTCCAAATGCGTACTAGTTTCATAGTATGATTCATTTTTCTTTCCAGTTAATGACAACTACGTGTTGGGCGCAGAATGTGTAAAAGGTAAGCATTAGAAACGTGATATATACACACACACACACACACACACACACACACACACACACACACACACACACACACACACACACACACACATGCCCTCTGTGACTGAGGTCTGAGGTGACCCATTTTTACCAGACTGAAGATTTTGACACAACATTTAACACCGCCTGGGACAGTGGATGTGTCAATTATTCATGCTGAAGAGGACAGGCCGATGTCTGATACAAAGCTGTCTGGCTCATATCCAGCTCTGCCATGTTCTAATCCGTTCAGTTTAGTAGTTTAGTCTCGCATTGCCAGACCTTCCTCCACAGCGCTACCGACGAGGGTCTGGCTAGTCCACACAGCATTCTGGGAAGGGAGAGAAACGTGCTCTGGTTTATTGGCATGTCTTTAAACCGATCCCAATCGTCTTTGGCAAAGCTTAGCGCCGGATGAAGCCACAGCGCCTCTGCAAAATAGCCTCGGGAAGGAACTTGTTTTGGTGGAACATGTGTACGTTCAAAGGTTGTTTTAGTCG
This sequence comes from Perca flavescens, assembly GCF_004354835.1. NCBI lineage: Eukaryota > Metazoa > Chordata > Actinopteri > Perciformes > Percidae > Perca > Perca flavescens. The sequence continues at coordinate 8,824,257 of NC_041332.1, read as the reverse complement.
TGCAACAGAAAACTCAGATTGGACAGATAGTCTAGCTAGCTGTCTGGATTTACCCTGCAGAGATCTGAGGAGCAGTTAACCATAGTCCTCAGAAATCCACCAGAGTTTAAAATGACAACACAAAGAAAGCGGAAGGGGACGGACATCCAGCCCAAAGTGAGTGACATCCGGCCGAATTTCCAGCGGCACCTGAACAATCCCGAAAGTGGAACGTCGTTGATATAAACTAGGTTTAGTTTAATTTTAATTGGAAGCATTCAAATGCATTTCAATTCATTTAGTTTTTTGGAAGTATTTTAATGACAATGAACGCTTGTTGTTTTGTTATTATTAGCATCGTTGAGTTTAAAAAAATGAATAATATACCAAATACTATTCATATCCATTGTATTGAGGAGGTGCAGAGAACTTCAAACCGCAGCAGCAAACCCAACCAACACCATCTGCAGGGCAACATACTACTTGGGGTAAGTGGAACAAATGTGGGATTTATTTGGAATTTTTGGTGTACTGACCCTTTTACTCACACAAAGAGCTGGTTTTGGTTTTGTAAGCATGCTAACTAACCGGCAGGCTAATTTAGAATATCAGCTTTTAAAAGTTTGCCACTTTTTGGAAATATTCTTACTCACTTTCTTCTATTTTCTGTTTTTTACTCTACCATTATTTTAATTGATGTACCTCTTATCATTTATTTCTGTTACTTTCTACAATTATTTATTTAAGATTGTTGTTTCTGTTGCACTGCTGCAACAACCAAATCCCCCTAACCCCCACCCTCAACTGGGGCTCAATAAAGGTGTTTCTTATCTCAATTAAAAAAAACATGTTTCTTAAAATGCCAAACTGCTCCTTTATAATACCACTGTGTTTAGGATTATTTTATACGGTTTGTGATAGGATTTCATACTTTGGCGCCATCCGGTGGGAGTGCAAAGAACGTAAGGTGACTGGGCAGAAAGCAACGCATTAAGTGCACCAATTTTTACTGAGATTGTGTCATTTTTCCACTAACAAAATGAATGTCACATACAAATTCTAAATGTAGTGACTTCATTGTTGGTAATAATGCTACATGCTCAAATGCTTGGCAAGGTTTTTGTGTTAACAAGTAGGGCTGCTCAATTAGGGGAAAAAATATAATCACGATTATTTCGGGCAATATTGAAATCACGATAATTTAACACGATTACTTTTTGACTTCTGGAAAGATGTTGCAATTATTGAACTTAAAAAAAGTTAAATAAATCAACAGTAAAAAAGAAAACATACAACTGAACTTTGCTTTAATACTTTTCCTAACTTTATTTTTTTATTCAGAACACAAGAGAAAATAAGAGTTTATTTGCAAAACGTAATGAGCTGAATAATTGTTTTTCTCGATTATTCTGTTTTTGTGATCATTGGGAGCCGAAATCATAATCACGATTAAAATTTTGATTAATTGCACAGCCCTATTAACAAGGTGTCATTACTGAATAGTCTTATTTATTGGAGTTATGGAACCATTATTACTGTGCTTGTTCCTTCTTCCTTTCTTTTTCAGCATTTCTGTCTCACTCATCCTCTCTTTTCTTACTTTCTATTCCAATTCCTATTGTTTCTCTCCCCCACCCTCTCACTCCTATTCAATGCATGTATTCCATTCCCTTTATTTAAAAGTATTAAATACAAGTTTCTCTGTGTCTTTCTCTCACGTGTGTCCTGTCAGCAGTGCCGGTGCTGTTCCCTCTGTCCTCTTTGTCTCTGCAGCCGGCTGATCAGAGGATGAGGGCAACTTTCCTCAGGTGTAAGTACCGTGTCTATCCTCCATCCCTTCTACTTCTCAAACTTTCCACCTCATCCATTACATTTCTTTCCTACATCCTTTCTCTTCTCTCCGCCTAGTGCACCCATTCAGAATGACCATCCTGCATGTCATTCATTTGCTTTCCTCTCTTCTTCCTTCCTTCCTTTCTCTGACACTCTTTCCTTCTCCTTTTCTCCTTCTTTTCTCCATGCCTCGAGTTCCCCAGATAATGAGATTCCTGCTGGGAAATCGGAGAGCCCAGTGTGGATCCTCATCAATGATGGATGGCAATCATACTGTATTTATGACATCCAGGTCCGTCATTAAAAGCCCGACCTTGTCCCGACAGAAACAAGCCAGCTGACAGGATGACATTTGGTCAGAGGAGGATTAAGGTTATGGGTGTAATTTATCCTCTTTGTGCCTAAAATTTCTACGGGGACGGCTTAACATCTGTCGGTGTCCCACTCAACTCAGAAAACTGTGAGAGCAGCAGAGTAGAGAGGAGAAACGGGAAAGACATATCTTTGAGGTCAGGGATCGTAATGCCTCCAACGCTACTGATTTCAACCAAGTCTGGGTCAACAATTTTAAGTACCCTGATCCCACTTCTACCATTAGGTTTTGCAGTTGAACCAAAGTATTGGACAAATAAAAATGTTCTGACCGAAGGATGGTGGTAGATGAGATGAGAAGGTATAGTCAAAGTTATCACAATTCATCCTAAGGGGAACATTAATGTACCAAATTTCTATAGAAATCCATTCAGTAGTTTTATTGGACCAAAGTGGTGGATTTACAGACGGACCAACATTACAGTTCAAGCCACGCCACTAGTGTGACTAAAAATTAGGGATGTACCGAATCCAGGATTCGGATTCGGCCTAATATTAGGCTTTTGGACGGGGTTCGGTTTCTGCTGAACCTTAAAAATGTTTTCCCCAAACCCTATGCTTGCACTACGCAAGCCCAAGGCCAAGACCCAAGGCTACATCAAGGCCCAAGGCTACATCTTTAAATTGCTTCTTTTATAAACGTCTAGTTATCCAATTTACAATGATAACAAACTTTTATTAAACAAATATTTGTACATGTTTGCTTGCTTAAATTGGCTTTATGTTGCCCAATGTCACATTTGTTTTACAATCTGTACAGCACATAAAAACCATCTATCCTTAGACCTTCGGGCTGGATAAGCAAGAAAACAAAAATGGATTATCAGCGTTGTTGTCAACTAAGTTTTGATCGATCAGCGAATCGATTAAACAACAGCTGTCATTAAGCCGGCTAAATGACAGCCTACTCAAAACCAATGTCTCTCCTCGGACAATAAAGAGTATGTGTCTGACCCGCTATTTCTTTAAATATCAGGAGTTTGGACACTGTTTGCAATTCAAATTTTGCAGATTAAAGCGAGGATTGTGGTTGCATTTGATATTTGTTTATGCCACTGCAAAAATCTCTGCATGGCTACTATCCAATCTGTCTGTTTGGGGAACTCCCTGATTAGTAATCAACAACCTTCCGTCCGTCCGTCTCTCTTTTAGAATATTGTCTTTTCTTTGGGGCAGTAAAAATCTCAATTCCTGCCTCTTGAACTCTACTCTTTTGATTTCCTTGCTTTTCCAGTTTTGTGTCGTCTGTCCCTGGACCCCGACACAGCCCACCCTACTCTGCTTCTCCTGGAGAGTTCCCCGGGCGTCCACTGTGGCGAGGAGACCCAACCCTACCCCCCCCACCACCAGCGCTTTGATTCAGTGGCCCAGGTCCTGTGCAGGGAGGGCCAGTTTGGCAGCGCCAGCTACTGGGAGGTGGAGTGGAGGGGCGGGGGATGGGTCGACATCGGCGTCACTTATCGAGGTATCGGACGCAAAGGTGGCGGGAAACCCTGCCTGCTGGGGCGCAACGAGAACTCTTGGCGGCTTAGGTGTACACACGCGGGATACGCTGCCTGGCACGACAACCGTAAGACCACGGTGGCCGCACCGCCCTGCCCCAGGATCGGCGTCTTCCTGGAGCGTCAGAAAGGAGCGCTCTCCTTCTACAGCGTATCGGACGCAGTGGTACTCCTGCACACCTTTCGTTGCCCGTTCTCTCAGCCGCTGTACCCGGCCTTCCGCCTGGACCTGGACTCCACCCTGCTCATCTGCCCCCACGAGGCAGGCAATGGAAACCCGACCTAACCTTTCCCCCCTTTTCCTCATCCAGGACACATCTACATTTAACTACTGCAAGAAAGTGCTGTTCACTCAGATTATTAATATGAAGAATAGAAAATATTACTGCCAGACCTATCTCCACAGCGCTGTAGAATAAGGTCGGGCTACACCACATATGCATTCTGGGATAGGAGAAATAAAAAACGCTCTGGGTTGTTTGCAATTCTTCAAAGGTCCTATATCATGCTTATTTTCAGGTTCATACTTGTATTTGGGGTTTTTACTAGAACAGGACATTTTTCTCATAGTCTCTGTGTGAATATACCTGTATTACCTGTATTCACTCTCTGTCTGAAACGCTCCGTTTTAGCGCCTGTGTCTTTAAGCCCCCCCCTCCCCAAAAAAGCCCAGTCTTCTCTGATTGGTGAGCCTTTCTGGGTCTTCCACATCTGCGTTCTCGCAGTCTCTGCACCGTCATTGCAGTCAAGGAATGACTCTAACAGCACTGTAGCGGCACTTTCTACCTATGAACGGTATAGTTGTGACATCACAACCGTACAGAACTTCTGACGGCTCGTTTAAAGGCACAGATTCTAAATACGGACTGTGTGCATTTCTCTGTGGATGGAGCATTTTGATACTTTCAAAGTATTATCCAGCAATCTCACTTTTTTAATATGGCACCTTTAAACGTACAATATGTAACTTTCTGCCGCTAGGGGTCTCTCTATATGTCTATGGGGGTCTCTCAACCAAAACAATGGACGGTAAAACCATTGACATATATAAAAGGGTAAAACTGGACTTTTGATGACGTTGGGAAGTTGCGTGGAATTATGGGAGTTTTTAGTGTTAAACACCTTCGCTGCCGGTTAGAATGCATCAGTTCACGGACGAGTTTACCCATTCAAGTTTATTCACGTTACTTTTATTCATGTTATTGTAATAAAATAGCTGCAGTTACCCCAACATAATTAAGTTTTTCTTGATTAGATTTTTATTTGTAGTTGACCAGTTAGCTAGTGAACCAGCAAGCTAACAGTAGCCAGCAGCTAAACCACAAAATATTTCACATATCAATGTCACCTTTTGGATGGTTTCAACACCGGGGCGGACGGGGTTTGTTGTAACGCTAGCAAGCTACTAAACGAGGCTGAGAGACTGGTGTGGGTGTGGATTTCCGGGGGGATCTCCGCGACAGTGAGCCAGGACGTTTGATGCCTGTTGTGCAGCAGCAGAACATCTCCCAGCTGCCTGGAATCATCTCCCCTTCACTTTTCAGTAATCTTAACTTTTCGTTTTGGTGCTTAACCCACCTTTTGTCGGGTTAATTTAGCTAACCGTAAAGACAGTTAAACGCGAAGGAGGGAGAAATTCGGCAGGGAGGAGATTTTCGGCACATACACCGGTAGCGCTACGGAGATGTAGCTAGCTACCGCTATGGATGGCCGCTGTTGTGACTCGGTGCTGGGTCTGATATAGTCTGTTTCCCGACGTTTAATTAAACTGCCGTTATCGTCGTAAGCACCAGGCACTGGAGATAAGTTCTGGCCGGGGGTTGCTGTAATGAAAGTAGCTGGCTGATAGCTGACTGGGGGCTAACGGTAACTAGCTAGCTTTATGTCCCGGGGCTATTGTCAGCTGTCATCCCGACTGAGTCTCTCTGCACCGGGGGAGTAAGGCAGACAGACCGGGGTGTGCTACTTTGGCTAAATTAGCATTAGATTAATCGTCTATCTATACAGCTAACGTTAACGTTACTAGTGAAGTTATTCGTGGGTTAGCTCAGTCCTGTTAGCTGTGGTCGAAACAGTCATACTAAAAATACATTTATTAGCGTGTTGAACGATGTTATAACATCATAATGTTACCCACAAAGCATTAGCATCAACGTTAGCACATTGTAGTAACGTCAAGCTGGTATCGATATTGAACTCTCAAAATAGATAAGGTCTCTGTTGTATTACTGTGATAAAAAGTGGAATGTAATTAATCACAAAATGATGCTGTATGGCAAAAAAAAAGCAGTATTACGGTTACAAGTATTTTTTTCTGTGACATTGTATGATTTACAATTACTCCTGAACGTACCATCTTGGTGCCAGTGTTCTGACGGAAGTTAGAGTAACTGGAGGGTGAAAGGTTATATGACTGGCGACTAAAGGAAACGTGCCGTGTCTGAAAATAAAATAACAGATTTCTCTGGGTTTGACATTTGGTGGAAACATTTGGGATAGTGTAAGAACACAACTCATAAAAATATATAACATAGGTATGGTCATTTTAAGACATTTTAAAGCAGAAATGTTACATATTGTACCTTTAAACCAATCACAACCATCTTGGGCATACCTAAGTTGCGGATGTAGCAACGGTGGCTCTGCAAAGTAGTCTCGGGAAGGAACTTGTTGAGGTGGAACAGTAGCACTCAGCAAAAGAACAGAATTTTCACCCATTATTAGGGCTGCGCAATTAATCAAAATTACGTTTAGCAAGTAAACTCTTATTTTCACAGTTCAAAGTGTTTACACTGTTGATTTGTTTAACTGTTTCACTGTTTTTTAAATCCAGTAATTGCAACATCTTTCCAAAAGTCAATGAGTAATTGTGCTAAATAATGGTGATTTCAATATTGACCAAAATAATGGTGATTATGATTTTTTTCCATAATCGAGCAGCCCAGCCCTACCCATTATTCATTTCATTATTTACCACTGTGCTTTATTCTTACTGTGACATGTGAAAGTGTCGACAGTGGGGAAAAAAAGCGTATTCATGATAGATGGTTTAAAATCTGAAAAAATATTTTTCATAATTCTTTTTATTTGCCAATCAAGAAGAAAAGTATGTGATACAATGTTTTTTAGTCTGAATCCGAACTACAGAGATACAAAAAAAAGTATTCACCCCTATTTGTTGTAGAACGTAAAAATACGTTTATTGGAAATAGTTTCAGATGGTGGAATGCTTTATTTAACTCCCTACAATAACGGGCTAAATATTTAGTATCTGCCACTACTGACAGCAGCTTCTTTTCTTTATCAACCCCCCCCCTGCCATGTACCATGGAATTGTTAGCTGCTAAAGTGACCTTAGCTTCAGATTTAGACTATTTAAAGGCCATATTGTAGCAGATGGGCTTTCTTTGGGTCATGACTGTCATGCCACATGCATTTTATTTTATCCTGGTGAGTTTTTGTTTACACCACATTGCAGGTCTGCCTTTAGAGTAGACTACCATGAATTAAAAAAAATAGTTTGATATTTGGGAGATAGGCGTACCCCTCTCTCTTTCTTGCCGAGCGTTAGATGAGACGATTGATACCACTTTACTGTCTGCGCCAAAGGTAACAAAATCCACCCACCTCTGTGTGTGTAAAACCACAACTGTCATTCTTTTTACACTGTGGTTTTTGTAAAGATATTAAAACCATGTATAAACATCTGTTTGTGAGGTCCAGAGGCGCTGGTAGCCTGATTTAGTTACCTTTCGGACAAAGCCACGCTACCTGTTTCCCCCTGTTTCCAGTCTCTGTGCTAAGCTAAGCTAAGCTAACCTGCTGCAGGCGATGGCTTCATTAAAAAAGGAAGCCCCTAAAAAGAATTCCCCTAAAAGTCAAACTACTCCTTTAACGCTGCATTCACATCGCAGGTCTTCTTCATTCGCAATTTAAAATTTCTGTTATGTGTTTTTTTTTGGGGGGTTTATTTTCCCAATGACCATCATATCTGTGTAAGTATATAACTAATAACTAATAATAACCTCATATCCATTCAAGGTTAAATTTGAAAAACTGACTTTCTGCAACATCAAACTCTTCATATGGATAAGAGAACATCAGATGGGTGTTGGATAAGAAGAAACCTCAGTATCAGAACTTGAACATTTTATTTAAGTCTGCAACTTTTTTCCCCTTGATTGTAGCATTACGAAAGACCAGGATCTACATGGCATGCTAAAGGCGCTTTTCCATTACATGGTACCTACTCGCCTCGCCTCGACTCTACTCGCCTTTTTTGGTTTTCCATTACGAAAACAAGTACCTGGTACCTGCTAACAGATACTTTTTTTAGTACCTGCTCAGTCGAGGTTCCAAGCGAGCTCAGGCGAGCCGAGAAGGTGACGTGAAACCCTGTAGGCTGCTGATTGGTCGGAAAGAAGCGTCACTGATCACTGCATTGCTAGCGAGAGACGGCATTTTTAAATAGTTTAGCCAGCGGTGTTTTTTTGCTGCCGGAGGCTCCACACAGAGCTTTCTCCGTAGCATACAAGTGGCCTGATGGTTATACTGGTGCGCTGGTGTGTGCATGTGTGATGTGTGTGTGTGTGTGTGGGGAGCTAGTGAGCAAGGGAGAAGTGAGAGAGTGACGCTCCGCAGCGAGTAGTGACTCTAGAGTCATATATATGTGAGAGAAACAAAGCGAGTAGCGACTCTAGAGTCATATATATGTGACCACGGTGGGAAATCTGGAGCAGTAAACGTTAACTATCTCTTTGATATCATGTTGTTTACTGAGACGGAGAACCAGGAAATGCGTCGGGGATATGTCAATGGGAAAGCAAGCTACTAAGCCACGCCCACGGCAGTCGCTATGACGACCAGCCACGCTGAGGCAATACTAAAATCTGCAATGGCAAACGGACGCACAGCGAGTCGAGGCGAGTAGAGTCGAGGCGAGTCGAGCAGGTACCATGTAATGGAAAAACGCCATAATTGTACCACAGTTTCCAAATGACCGAGTGCCCTTGCCTTCCATCTGAATGGATGCCATACTGTAGCCACATTTTTTCTTTGATTATGGGTATGTTTTTCTTTTGCCTCGTTGAAGTTTTGTTTTTAAATGGCGCTATTCCAGATGATTGTGATCACTTGACCGCTCACTGTGTGAGGCCTTTAAAGGTCCCATGGCATGAAAATTTCACTTTATGAGGTTTTTTAACATTAATGTGAGCTCCCCCAGCCTGCCTATGATCCCCCAGTGGCTAGAAATGGATATAAATAGGTTTAAACCGAGCCCTGGGTATCCTGCTCTGCCTTTGAGAAAATGAAAGCTCAGATGGGCCAATCTGGAATCTTCTCCTTATGAGGTCATAAGGAGCAAGGTTACCTCCCCTTTCTCTGCTTTGCCCACCCAGAGAATTTGGCCCACCCATGAGAGAGAGACATCATGGCTTTGGAATGGGAAAGGATCAACTATTTTAATTCCAAAGACACAACAAGAAGGGCACATAGAAGTCTTAAAAAATAAGAGCTTTATTAAAATATTAACAGGAAATGTATTTACAATAATAGCAAACCTAAAAGGTGTTGCATCTATGCTACGTAATACCTCGGAAGTTAAATTCAACACAAGCGATTCTGAAAAATGATATTTCTGAATTTGCAGGTCTTGTAGGTCAATCCAAAGTAAGAAACACTTTTTTTTGCCATGGAGTGCATTATTCCATAAGCTGTAGAACATTAACAGAAGTGCTGCTCTGTAAAAATTCATCATGTAGCATTTTCTCAATTCGTTTACTAACTGTGGTTCTGTTCTTAATGTAATTGTAAAATATTATGTAATTGTCTGAATGTTTTTCCCGGATGAGTTTGTTCCATTTGGTTCGCAATAAACTAATCCATGGAGATCTGAACTGGCAGTCTGAGGCTATTTTATGTTACGAACTGAAAATATTAGACACATTAACAAGGATTTATACAAGAGGAGTTGTTACCACAGATAAATACTGCCTTTGTTATGCAGGTTGAAGTTGTAGCGTATATCTAGTGATTGGTGGCAGGAGGTATAGTTTCTCAAACTGTTCATTTGCACAATAATAGCATTTAAAGATTTCCCTTCTCATAAAACATGCCATAGATCGATAGATAGATAGATACTAGATAATCAAGGTCCCAGTAGCTTACAGACATCACACACAACATATACATACATCATAAACAGGATGATAAAATGACAGATCCACATGATTAATATGGACAATCCACATACAGTATGCATGGTAAGGTGCTCTATGAGAGTGTGTGTCATGATGGTAGTGCAAATAAGTCTAAAAGTGCAAGGATAAAGTCTAGAGACCAGCATTAAATATGGACAATATAAGAGAATATGGACAATATAAGAGAATAAAGCAGTAAACAGTGGGCTAGTGGACAGTCAGTACATAACTAGTGTTATTGTTGTTGTTATAGGAGGTAGTGGAAGTAGTGGAGAGGGAGGAGAGGCAGACAGACTATGCAGATAAGTCTCTCTCTCCTCTTCCCTTTTGTGAAGCATTGTAGAGTTGTATGGCCTTAACTTAGCACCCAAAAAACAAGACAGGATTTCACTTGTAGAGGACTTCCATCTTCCACATTTATGTTTTTATACTGACAGATATTTGTTGTGCTGTAGTTTAACATCTTATCTATTGTCCAAAAACCTTTTTGATATCTTTTTTTGTTCTCTGTTAATTTAACCCTTATTTAAGGACAATCAACTCAGGTCATTCATTTTGAAATGACAAACTCTTTCTCTTTTCAGAATCACATTTTGAGAAACTGAGATAGTGCCTAATGGGCGATAGCATTTCTATTTTTAGAGCCTACTGCAGCACTTTACACAGCTCGATTACACAACAGACAACTGGTTGTGCTAAACATTTAAGTGAAATTTAAGATGCACTGATTGTTTCCGCTCTGGCCACTCCAACAGAATCCTGTGTGTGTACATGTGTTTTGTCTTTTATTTGACAGTCAGTGGAGGGAGACAGGAAACACGGGGAGATGGAGGGGTAGCCTATGACATGCAACAAAGGCCCCCCGGGCCGGGAATCAAGCCGTGGATTAAAGTGTGGTTATGTGGTATGCACCTTAGATCATTTGACATCAAAATAATTGATGAAAATAAAGGATTTGGAACTCAATTAATTACCTTTTTCCAATTGTCTGAGGGGAGGCCCACAGTCTCTGACTATAAAAAAGTATGAGAGAATCCATCCATCCATCCATCTTCGTCCGCTTATCCGGTGTCGGGTCGCGGGGGGAGCAGCTCCAGCAGGGGACCCCAAACTTCCCTTTCCCGAGCAACATTAACCAGCTCCGACTGGGGGATCCCGAGGCGTTCCCAGGCCAGGTTGGAGATATAATCCCTCCACCTAGTCCTGGGTCTTCCCCGAGGCCTCCTCCCAGCTGGACGTGCCTGGAACACCTCCCTAGGGAGGCGCCCAGGGGGCATCCTTACCAGATGCCCGAACCACCTCAACTGGCTCCTTTCGACGCAAAGGAGCAGCGGCTCTACTCCGAGCTCCTCACGGATGACTGAGCTTCTCACCCTATCTCTAAGGGAGATGCCAGCCACCCTCCTGAGGAAACCCATTTCAGCCGCTTGTACCCTGGATCTCGTTCTTTCGGTCATGACCCAGCCTTCATGACCATAGGTGAGGGTAGGAACGAAAACTGACCGGTAGATCGAGAGCTTTGCCTTCTGGCTAAGCTCTCTTTACGTCACAACGGTGCGATCGATTGAATGCAATACCGCACCCGCTGCGCCGATTCTCCGACCAATCTCCCGCTCCATTGTCCCCTCACTCGCGAACAAAACCCCAAGGTACTTGAACTCCTTCACTTGGGGTAAGGACTCATTCCCTACCTGGAGAAGGCATTCCATCGGTTTCCTGCTGAGAACCATGGCCTCAGATTTAGAGGTGCTGATCCTCATCCCAACCGCTTCACACTCGGTTGCGAACCGATCCAGTGAGTGCTGAAGGTCGCAGGCCGATGATGCCATCAGGACCACATCATCTGCAAAGAGCAGCGATGAGATCCCCAGCCCACCAAACTGCAACCCCTCCCCACCCCGACTCACGCCTCGATATCCTGTCCATAAATATTACAAACAGGATTGGTGACAAAAAGCGCAGCCCTGGCGGAGGCCAACCCTCACCTGAAACGAGTCCGACTTACTACCGAGAACCCGGACACAGCTCTCACTTTGGTCATACAGAGATTGGATGGCCCTGAGTAGACCCCCTCACCCCATACTCCCCGCAGCACCTCCCACAGTATCTCCCGGGGACCCGGTCATACGCCTTCTCCAAATCCACAAAACACATGTAGACCGGTTGGGCATACTCCCAGGCTCCCTCCAGGATCCTTGCGAGAGTGAAGAGCTGGTCCGTTGTTCCACGACCAGGACGGAATCCGCATTGTTCCTCCTCAACCCGAGGTTCGACTATCGGCCGAACCCTCCTTTCCAGCACCTTGGAGTAGACTTTACCAGGGAGGCTGAGAAGTGTGATACCCCTATAATTGGCACACACCCTCTGGTCCCCTTTTAAAAAGGGGAACCACCACCCCAGTCTGCCACTCCTTTGGCACCGTCCTAGACTTCCACGCAATGTTGAAGAGGCGTGTCAACCAGGACAGCCCCTCCACACCCAGAGCCTTGAGCATTTCTGGACGGATCTCATCAATCCGCGGGGCTTTGCCACTGTGTAGTTGTTTGACTACATCAGTGACTTCCGCCTGGGAAATCGACGACAATCCCCCATTATCCTCCAGCTCTGCCTCTAACATAGAGGGCGTATTAGTCGGATTCAGGAGTTCCTCAAAGTGCTCCTTCCACCGCCCTATTACCTCCTCAGTTGAGGTCAACGGTGTCCCATCCTTACTGTACACAGCTTGGATGGTTCCCCGCTTCCCCCTCCTGAGGTGGCGAACAGTTTTCCAGAAGCACTTTGGTGCCGACCGAAAGTCCTTCTCCATGTCTTCTCCAAACTTCTCCCACACCCGCTGCTTTGCCTCTTTCACGGTACCCTGCAACTGCCTCCGGAGTCCTCCGGGATAACATATCCCGGAAAGACTCCTTCTTCAGTCGGACGGCTTCCCTGACCACCGGTGTCCACCACGGTATTCGTGGTTACCGCCCCTTGAGGCACCTAAGACCCTAAGACCACAGCTCCTCGCCGCAGCTTCAGCAATGGAAACTTTGAACATTGTCCACTCGGGTTCAATGCCCCCAGCCTCCACAGAGATGCACGAAAAGCTCTGCCGGAGGTGTGAGTTGAAAGTCTGTCAGACAGGGGCCTCCTCCAGACGTTCCCAATTTACCCGCACTACACGTTTGGGCTTACCAGGTCTGTCCAGAGTCTTCCCCCACCCTCTGACCCAACTCACCACCAGATGGTGATCGGTTGACAGCTCTGCCCCTCTCTTCACCCGAGTGTCCAAAACATACGGCCTCAGATCAGATGAAACGATTATGAAATCGATCATTGACCTTCGGCCTAGGGTGCTCTGGTACCAGGTACACTTATGAGCATCCCTATGTTCGAACATGGTGTTCGTTATAGACAAACCATGACTAGCACAGAAGTCCAACAACAAACAACCACTCTGGTTTAGATCAGGGAGACCGTTCCTCCCAATCACGCCTCTCCAGGTGTCTCCATCATTGCCCACGTGTGCGTTGAAGTCCCCCAGCAGAACAATGGAGTCCCCCACTGGAGCCCCATGCAGGACTCCAGTCAAGGCCTCCAAGAAGGCCGAATACTCCGAACTCCTGTTTGGTGCATATGCACAAACAACAGTCAGAGTTTTCCCCCCCACAACCCGCAGGCGTAGGGGGAGGCGACCCTCTCGTCCACCGGGTAAACTCCAACATAACGGGCGCCAGCCGGGGCTTGTGAGTATCCCCACACCCGCCCGGCGCCTCACACCCTGGGCAACTCCGGAGAAGAAAAGAGTCCAACCCCTATCCAGGAGTATGGTTCCAGAACCAAGACTGTGCGTAGAGGTAAGCCCCACCAGATCTAACCGGTAGCGCTCCACCTCCCGCACCAGTTCCGGCTCCTTCCCCACAGAGAGGTGACGTTCCACGTCCCCAGAGCCAGCGTCTCCGCCCGGGTCTGGTCCGTCGAGGCCCCTGACCTTCACTGCCACCCATGTGGCATCGCACCCGACCCCAACGGTTCCTCCCACAGGTGGTGGGCCCATGGGCTGGAGAGATGGGAGCCACGTAGCTTGTTCGGGCTGTGCCCGGCGGGGGCTCCGTGGCAAACCCCGCCACCAGGGCGCGCCGACGAGCCCACCGTCTGGCGCCTGGCTCCAGACGGGTGCCCCGGGCTTCCTCCGGGCAGGGTCACTCCATCTCTGCTTAGCTTTTTCATTGGGGTTTTTGAACCATTCTTTGTCTGGCCCCTCACCTGAGACCACTTTGCCTTGGGAGACCCTACCAGGAGCACAAAGCTCCAGACAACACAGCCCTCAGGTTCACAGAGACACACAAACCTCTCCACCACGATAAGGTGATGGTTCACGGAGAGGAGTATGAGAGAATATATTTTTTATTTATAGTTTTATTAAAAATTCCTCAGTCCCCACTTCAAAAGTAGGCTAAATAGTAGCCTACTTTTTTAGAAAAGTTTATTTCTAGAGCACATTTAAACACAGCTTAAGATGACCACAGTGCTGTACATAAAAAACAATAAGGTTCTGTATAAAATAACTCTGAAATATAAAGATTAAAAAAAATAGAAAGAAAGAAAACACAAATTCTCCAAAAATGTGTTGGTTTTTGGGGACGGAGTTGCTTCAGCCTGGTCTGCCGCAATTTTTTTCTGCCTTAGAGTCTGAACTGAGGGAACAGAATTACCCTTTTCACCCCTGTGGAGGTCTTATCACCTGACCCCAGCGAACATAAACAGAATGTCACATGATTTGCGCTTCATTTTCCAACATGGCGGTCAGGTCGCAGCAGCTGGCTGCTGCTCTCCTGTCCCTCCTCGGCGGGGTTTTATGTTTTCCTCTCGGCCAGGAAACAAAACAGACCCCCACCTGCGGATACGAGGTCAGCTAAGTTTACTTTTCTGCCGTTTGAATTCGTGTGTTTTAGTTGTTTAGCATCCGCTAGCTAGCTAAAGCTAACGAGTTTTCCATCCAACTACTTTCAGTTTTATTCTTCCTTCGTTTTTGTTTTGTCAGTTTGTATGAGGAACTGAGATTATATCGACAATATGAACATAAATAGTATTTATTTCTCCTTATATATGTTAATAGTATGCCTCTACTTACTTTCTGCCTTCCCTATCAATAAAGTAGTGTAGTCCAGTGCTTTGGATCTAGATGTGTCCTTAGTGTATTGTGTGTGTGTGTGTGTGTGTGTGTGTGTGTGTGTGTGTGTGTGTGTGTGTGTGTGTGTGTGTGTGTGTGTGCGTGCAGTCATGTCATGCCACCAAGCCCAACATGCTGAATGTCCACCTGGTCCCTCACACACACGATGACGTCGGCTGGCTCAAGACTGTTGACCAGTACTACTATGGAGGTCAGACACACACACACACACACACACACACACACACACACACACACACAGATTAAATATGCAATCTGCATTAGGGGTGCGAGATATATTGACTCAATGTCGTTATCGCAACATCACGTTGCGCAATATTATATCTAGGGGTGCAAGATATATCGATATCGCAATATATTGAAAGTGTCGCAATAAGTATGCAATATTGTGTTTATTTCGTGGAGCGCTGTGTCCCGTCTGTTGGTTGTGTGGCTTAGTTGTGTTTGATTTAGAGCCCGCTTGAAACGCTATAATGATTATATAATCATTTCATTGGCCAGTTAGCGTGCCACTTGTACATGTTAGTGCACGTCAGAGCACGGGACAAACCCTGTGGAGCGTAGCACGTGTGTGCATATTTCGACAGAGTGACAGTGTAAGTGAAGCAATGGATAGAGACAACAAAACGGAACGAATCAGAGAAGCGAAAGAAAAGTTGTGTGCTGTTCTCTTTATTTATTTATTTATTTATTTATTTATTTTATACTGTACCACCAGTAAAAAAAATCCTGTTCTGTAGACATGGTCCTTATTTCTTTATTCATGTTGTACCAGTCCAGTATGATGATGCGTTTTCCCGTAACTTTTGTAATTTTACATATGTTTAAAAATATCGAAATTAATATCAATATTGCAATATTCATAATCTATATCGCAATATCCCATTTTGTCAATATTGTGCAACCCTAATCTGCACATATATCCGGTTGAAGTCATGGAATCACCTCTGCTCTGAGCTAAAATTGGTTTTCCTTCTTATGTGTGACCGATGTTTTCACATGTCAGTGTGCATCATGAGTGAAACCAGATATGTAGTGTACATTACTTTTGTGATGAAATGTATGATTGCACCTTTCGAGAAAGACAAAGAGGATGGAATTTGCAATTGATTGACCATGAATGTGCAATTATGCTCAATAACGAATATGTGCAAATTCAAAGATGATCCAAAATTGTGCGGTATTGTCGAGTCAGGTGTTGAGGCAGTAATGTGTATTGTCCATGGGGTGACATAAGAGTCCTTGTCAGAGGGGGGAGGAGGGGAGGGGGATCTCAGGTCTCCCAGGTCTTTTGTTGATGAAGCCAGCTGCTGTCTAGTAAAACACAGTAATAACAGTTTTATAGTTTTAGTGCATCACATGTCTTTTTACAGTAAGAGCGGCTGTGTGCTTAGCAGGTGACCAGTATCTGTTCTTGACCTGTGTATGGTTATGTAAGCAGAGATCATCTGCACTTTACATGATAGATAATGCGTACTGTGTGTATGGGGAGGGATGTGGATTAAGGCAAACTTTCATCTGTTCTTCATTTGTTTTATTGCAACATCGCAGCTTATGCACAGGGGTTTTAAGGTTAAAAAATAATGTAATTTAATTAAGTAAACAGATTCTGTTTCTGAATTGTGTCGTTGCCATGATATCAGCTGTACGCTGGTGTTCTTTACTTCAACCTAAAAAGTTGTTGAAGTGTATCATTAAATATATTTGCAAACCTGTGACATAGTACTAATTTTTGAATAAAATTCCAAATTTAGAATTTTTTTTTTTTTTTTTTTAATGAGGTTGTTATTTGTGTGTGTGTGTGTGTTTAGATCGTAACGACATTCAGCACGCGGGTGTGCAGTACATCCTGGACTCCGTGGTGGATCAGCTGTTGAAGAATCCTGACAGGAGGTTTATCTACGTGGAGACGGCGTTCTTCTACCGCTGGTGGAAACAGCAGAGCTCCAGCATGCAGCAGACAGTCAAACAGCTGGTTAACCAAGGTGCAGGAACCAGCACTGTATATTAGGGCTGGGTATCGTCGTTGATTTTTCCGAATCGATTCGATTCCCGATCGATTTTATTCCCGGTTCAATTTTGATTCCGATATATTCCCGATATATTGAGGTGAGAGTCCCAGGGACCCCTTTGAAAATGACCATGCCAGTTTTTCCCTCGACAAAATGTAGCCTATTTTGGAGGGTTATTTAACCCTTGTGTTGTCTTCCCGTCGACCATTAACTTTCGTCAAAATTGAAAATGAACTTTTTTTTTGGCTCTTTTTCCCAACATTTTTGTCACTTTTTTTTCAAAGCTTTTTTTTTAGTCATGGTCAATAAACCTAATTTTTATGACATTATACTTATTTTTTAGTTTAAAAAATAAATAGTAGTTAAGACAGAGGATGTTGAGTGGAAATCACAGACTGCTTTATGTCAAAGTTTAGTCATTTTTTTTTTTAAATGCTTTAAAATTGAATTGAACACCCCAAATTCAATTAACGTAATCATATATTTCACCTGCTCTCCATGCATCAATGTTCATTTTGGGCAATTTTGTCGAAAGAAACCCATATTTGTGATATAAAAAAAACTTTGAAAACGGGTCAAATTCGTACCAATGGACTCCTTAGGTCTTATAGTTTCATATGATACAGGCAGAGATCATTTCTTGGATGAATATAAATCGATATTGCATTGTTAAAAAGAAAATTCATTTAAATCGGAATTTTTTGTTTTTAATAGATTTTTTAAACCAATTCACATTTCCACTGGAAGGGTTTCCTAACCTCATGCTGCTTCTCCCCCCCCCCCTTCCTCCAGGCCGTCTGGAGTTTGTGAACGGCGGCTGGTGCATGAGCGACGAGGCCACCACCCACTACAGCGCCGTCATCGACCAGATGACCATGGGCCTGAGGTTCCTCAACGAGACTTTTGGGCCTTGCGGTCGCCCCCGTGTCGCCTGGCACATCGACCCCTTTGGCCACGCCCGCGAACACGCCTCCATGTTTGCGCAGGTAGTTCATCTTAAAGGAATGGTTTGACCTTTCACGAAATACACGTCACTCTCGGCAAGAGTTAGATTAGAAGAAGGTTTTTCAGTATTTCTATTTTATTTATTTTGAGCATGTAAAATTCAACATAGAAAAGACAGCCGCAGTTGTTGAAAACATAAGGTTTTAAAGGTTAAAAAAGAGAAAGAGATAACATTATTAATTTAATTAGTGAATGTCCTTGATTTACATGCACGAAAACGAGTAGGAAGAAGTATAAACTTGTTAGTTTATTTTGTTGCTGTTTTAGTAAGTAAGGTTGTTTTTTTGGGAGGGTGGGGTAAATGTGCTGGACCATTTCTTGGCTGGGTGCAGGGACTTCCTAGGGTCCTGTGGGCTTGCCTTGCAACCAACGGAGACTTCAGGAACACTGAACACAGTTTAAACAAAACGGTAAACAAAATGTATTGTGTTAATTAGTGAGCTTTTAAAGGTGCTCTAAGCGATGTCGCATGCTTTTTGGGCGACAACATTTTTTTGTCCCTATCCGCGAGCTGCCTCTCCCCTGAACACACTGTAAAAAAAAAACGGAGTCTCTGTAAACAGCCCAGGCTCCACAAACGCCAACAAAAACAAACTGCGCCAACCTGCACCACGCAACATAACAAACAGTGTTCCAGCCAATAACCGAGAAGAAGGATTTGGGGTTGGGGGGGTTAGTGCGCGGAAGGAAGGGGGAGGGGATGGGATGAGGAGGAGGAGGGAGGGTAGAGCTAGCCTCCGTTTTTGTTTGACAATACTTCGAACGTCAACAAGAAGTGACATCACCAACATCGCTTAGACCACCTTTAAGGTGCTGATATTGTTGCCTTCAGACACAGCTAGGCTAGCTGTCTCCCCTTGCCCCTCTTGACCTTTTTATGCTGAGCTACTCTAAGCTAACCAGCTGCTGTCTGTAGCTTCATATCTTCAGACTTTTTATCAATCTTCTCATTGAACTCTCAGCAAGGACACAGTTAAGCTTATTTCCCAAAATTTGAAACAATTCCTTTATGACTTGTGCTGTCAATCCACGACAAGCCAATATTTGCCCCAGAGCTTTAGACCAACTGTTTACCTGCGGGTGTTGTTCCAGATGGGGTACGATGGCTTCTTCTTTGGTCGTCTGGACTACCAGGACCGGGCTCGCAGGATGACGGACAGGGAGCAGGAGCTTCTGTGGAGGGCCTCCGACAGCCTCACACCCCCCATGGCTGACCTCTTCACCGGTAACAAAACTCTCACACATGCACACCTGCTACTTCCCTTCTTCATCTATCCTTTAAAGAGCCCTTCTTGTTAAGGAAAATCTCAGGTTCGGGGGACTTTGATGAATTACACATGAGCATTTAATGAACTCTCAATTTGAGGAAAGAATTCAGGCAGCAGTACATTTTAACCACGATATGTTATCGTGTCGTGCCGTCTCCCGACTCTCTGAAGTTCTTGTCTTCCTGAAGGAGTATTTAAACTCCTGCTGGAGGCGTTAAGTCTAGCTGAACTTTTAAGGTAAACAAAGATATTGCCGCCGTCCAATAATCTCAGCACAGACAAAATGTGTTATGTGTTTACATCCATCATCAGGATGAGGCAGCACTGTCTTATTATACAGCTGCTACATCTCCCATCATCTGTGGAGACACAGAGCTGAATTATTCCCTTACCTGGAAAGGTTAGGAGGTTATGTTAGACACTGACCTGAATGACATCTGGGTACCATTGTCTCAACTTACATTAGCATGAGTTCATAAGCTGGAAATTCCACAACACTTTTCAGTGTCATATGTGTACTCTTGGGGGTCTACTAGAATAGGTTTACGTGCTTTAATGTTCAAAAGACATATTCTGTTTCTCATACTGCCCGTTGCTGCAGCGCCTCCAACTGAAACGCTCTGTCTGAGCTCTTGGCCCGCGTTCTCAAAAAGCCCAGTCTACTCTGATTGGTCAGCTGGCTCACTCTGTTGTGATTGGTCAACGAAATTCAAACAAGTGGGCTGTGTTTGCTCAGGCAGCACCTATCGAAAAACTGGGCTGGCTTTCTCAATCAGTGACATCACTAATTGGTTTGTTTTTATTATGGAAAAACTGCTGCTGTAACAAGTGAATTTCCCCATTGTGGGATGAATAAAGTATTATCTAATTGAGTAATTTCAAACAGGAATGTGGGCGAGGCTCCATTTGGAGTGAAATGTGTTTTTTGATTCTTTATACTTCTATTACATACACAAAACAACTATATAACACACTAAAAGATGGGTAAAATCCAAAAAAAGCCAATTAGGGGCTCTTTTAAAGGGTCAGTTCACTCGAAGTATAAAAATAAATGTTTTTTTCATATTTTATTTGGGGTGCGTGACTCAGTCTGTGTTTTTTGTCATTTGTTTGAGCCGACCAATTAACCTTTACCCCCCCCACCCCCACCCGTTAGGGATCCTTCCCAACGGGTACAACCCTCCTGAGGGCTTCTGCTGGGACCAGTCCTGTGACGATCCACCAATCAGAGACGACCCTGACCTGGAAGACTATAATGTCCATGATGTGGTGAAGCGCTTCCTCATCATCGCCAACAGTCAGGTAACACACACACACACACACACACACACACACACACACACACACACACACACACACACACACACACACACACACACACACCTACCTAAACATAAACACACCATATCTCTCAGGTGAGTCTGTAAAGGATATGATCACTAATGACAAGCTCACTTTACACAATTGTGTACACTATTGTTTTTGTTTTTTTACAAGTTATTTTTTTAATTACAAGCTGCATAAATTAACAACCTGAAGCCAAAACATATAAGGACAAGCTCACTCTACACAATTTAATTCAATTCAATTCAATTTTATTTATAGTATCAAATCATAACAAGAGTTATCGCGAGACACTTTACAGATAGAGTAGGTCTAGACCACACTCTATAATTTACAAAGCCCCAACAATTTCCAACAATTACAGTAATTCCCTCAAGAGCAAGCAGTGCGACAGTGGCGAGGAAAAACTCCCTCTTGGGAAGAAACCTCGGACAGACCCAGGCTCTTGGTAGGCGGTGTCTGACGGGCCGGTTGGGGGTGTGATGAACAGTGGCGATAATAGTCACATTAATAGTTTTATTAATGTTAATTATGTAGTTTGAAAAGAAATGTTAATTCTTGAAGTACAAGCTAACAAGCTAGCACCAATACATACAATGACAGAAGGACTGTCAGCAGACGTCAGCATGTTAGAAGACACTGTTGTGGATTTTCCGGTCTCCCTGTAGATTCTTTCTTTCGACAAATGAGCCTACGCAAATCCACAACAAAAGTGGCGTCCGAAAAGAGGATTGGAAAGGTCCTGAGCCGATGACCAGCAGGGAGGACACAGACATTTACCACATAGAAAGAGTGCACTCAAACTCGATAAACAATTTAGCTTATTTTAGTAAGACTCTGTGAGGAAATAATGCTGGGTCCTCTCTCACGGTCAAGCTTTCAAAGTTCACCAAAAAAGAACCTATAAAGTAACGATTAAAGTTTACATCAAAGTAAGGTGTTGTGGGGACGAGAGGGTAAAAGCGTTTAATTTGACAAAAAAAGTAATTAATTATTTTTTCTTTTTAATTATTTTTTAGGCATATATTATGCCTTTATTGACAGGACTGAGCCTTAAACGTTTTCGTTTTTGTCGACACTTTTGGCTCTTTTTTTGACGTTTTTAATGCTTCTTTTCACTACCATGTATAATGTGTGTGTGTGTATGTATATGTATGTGTGTGTGTATGTGTGTATATATATATACATACATACATATACACACACACACACAGTACAGGCCAAAAGTTTGGACACACCTTCTCATTCAATGCATTTCCTTTATTTATACCCTTGGTGTTCTCTCAATGAGCTTCATGAGGTAGTCACCTGAAATTTTCACGTCACAGGTGTGCTTTGTCAGGGTTAATTAGTGGAATTTTTCCCCTTATTAATAAAAAAAGCAAAGGGTGGCTACTTTGAAGAATCTAAAATATAAGACATGTTTTCAGTTATTTCACACTTTTTGTTAAGTACATAATTCCATATGTGTTCATTCATAGTTTTGATGTCTTCAGTGAGAATCTACAATGTAAATAGTCATGAAAATAAATTTAAAAAATGCATTGAATGAGGTGTGTCCAAAATTTTGGCCTGTACTGTATATTTAGGAAATTATACCTAATTCTTGAGTTAAAAAAGCAGAAATTATGAATTATTAGACTCATATTAAAGTAAGGATAATTACAGAAAGGTATGTGTCAACATTCAGTTTGGTATTGAAACTTTTTCTTTCTTCAAATGCAAGTTTTAATTTTTTTTTTATAAAACACCCAAAAGTCAATGAAAGTAGAGATCCTATCTTTTGTCGTACTTGCGAAGCGCGATGTGTGGAATCATCTGTGTTATTTTTGGGTATTTAAAATGAGGTAGTTAAAAGGAAACCCATATTTCTGATATATTTGAAAAACGTGAACCATCACCTTATCGTGGTGGAGAGGTTTGTGTGTCTCTGTGAACCTGAGGGCTGTGTTGTCTGGAGCTTTGTGCTCCTGGTAGGGTCTCCCAAGGCAAAGTGGTCTCAGGTGAGGGGCCAGACAAAGAATGGTTCAAAAACCCCAATGAAAAAGCTAAGCAGAGATGGAGTGACCCTGCCCGGAGGAAGCCTGGGGCCCCCGTCTGGAGCCAGGCCCAGACGGCGGGCTCGTCGGCGAGCGCCTGGTGGCCGGGTTTGCCACGGAGCCTGGCCGGGCACAGCCCGAACAAGCTACGTGGCTCCCATCTCTCCAGCCCATGGGCCCACCACCTGTGGGAGGAACCGTTGGGGTCGGGTGCGATGCCACATGGGTGGCAGTGAAGGTCAGGGGCCTCGGACGGACCAGACCCGGGCGGCAGGCGCTGGCTCTGGGGACGTGAACGTCACCTCTCTGTGGGGGAAGGAGCCGGAACTGGTGCGGGAGGTGGAGCGCTACCGGTTAGATCTGGTGGGGCTTACCTCTAAGCACAGTCTTGGTGCTGGAACCATACTCCTGGATAGGGGTTGGACTCTTTTCTTCTCCGGAGTTGCCCAGGGTGTGAGGCGCCGGGCGGGTGTGGGGATACTCACAAGCCCCCGGCTGAGCGCCGTTGTGTTGGAGTTTACCCCGGTGGACGAGAGGGTCGCCTCCCTACGCCTGCGGGTTGTGGGGGGGAAAACTCTGACTGTTGTTTGTGCATATGCACCAAACAGGAGTTCGGAGTATTCGGCCTTCTTGGAGACCTTGACTGGAGTCCTGCATGGGGCTCCAGTGGGGGACTCCATTGTTCTGCTGGGGGACTTCAACGCACACGTGGGCAATGATGGAGACACCTGGAGAGGCGTGATTGGGAGGAACGGCCTCCCTGATCTAAACCAGAGTGGTTGTTTGTTGTTGGACTTCTGTGCTAGTCATGGATTGTCTATAACGAACACCACGTTCGAACATAGGGATGCTCATAAGTGTACCTGGTACCGGAGCACCCTAGGCCGAAGGTAAATGATCGATTTCATAATCGTTTCATCTGATCTGAGGCCGTATGTTTTGGACACTCGGGTGAAGAGAGGGGCAGAGCTGTCAACCAATCACCATCTGGTGGTGAGTTGGGTCAGAGGGTGGGGGAAGACTCTGGACAGACCTGGTAAGCCCAAACGTGTAGTGCGGGTAAATTGGGAACGTCTGGAGGAGGCCCCTGTCCAACAGACTTTCAACTCACACCTCCGGCGGAGCTTTTCGTGCATCCCTGTGGAGGCTGGGGGCATTGAACCCGAGTGGACAATGTTCAAAGTTTCCATTGCTGAAGCTGCGGCGAGGAGCTGTGGTCTTAGGGTCTTAGGTGCCTCAAGGGGCGGTAACCCACGAACACCGTGGTGGACACCGGTGGTCAGGGAAGCCGTCCGACTGAAGAAGGAGTCTTTCCGGGATATGTTATCCCGGAGGACTCCGGAGGCAGTTGCAGGGTACCGAAGGGCTGCAGCCTCTGCCGTGAAAGAGGCAAAGCAGCGGGTGTGGGAGAAGTTTGGAGAAGACATGGAGAAGGACTTTCGGTCGGCACCAAAGTGCTTCTGGAAAACTGTTCGCCACCTCAGGAGGGGGAAGCGGGGAACCATCCAAGCTGTGTACAGTAAGGATGGGACACTGTTGACCTCAACTGAGGAGGCAATAGGGCGGTGGAAGGAGCACTTTGAGGAACTCCTGAATCCGACTAATACGCCCTCTGTGTTAGAGGCAGAGCTGGAGGATAATGGGGGATTGTCGTCGATTTCCCAGGCGGAAGTCACTGATGTAGTCAAACAACTACACAGTGGCAAAGCCCCGGGGATTGATGAGATCCGTCCAGAAATGCTCAAGGCTCTGGGTGTGGAGGGGCTGTCCTGGTTGACACGCCTCTTCAACATTGCGTGGAAGTCTGGGACGGTGCCTAAGGAGTGGCAGACTGGGGTGGTGGTTCCCCTTTTTAAAAAGGGGGACCAGAGGGTGTGTGCCAATTATAGGGGTATCACACTTCTCAGCCTCCCTGGTAAAGTCTACTCCAAGGTGCTGGAAAGGAGGGTTCGGCCGATAGTCGAACCTCGGGTTGAGGAGGAACAATGCGGATTCCGTCCTGGTCGTGGAACAACGGACCAGCTCTTCACTCGCAAGGATCCTGGAGGGAGCCTGGGAGTATGCCCAACCGGGTCTACATGTGTTTTGTGGATTTGGAGAAGGCGTATGACCGGGTCCCCCGGGAGATACTGTGGGAGGTGCTGCGGGAGTATGGGGTGAGGGGGTCTCTACTCAGAGCCATCCAATCTCTGTATGACCAAAGTGAGAGCTGTGTCCGGGTTCTCGGTAGTAAGTCGGACTCGTTTCAGGTGAGGGTTGGCCTCCGCCAGGGCTGCGCTTTGTCACCAATCCTGTTTGTAATATTTATGGACGGGATATCGAGGCGTAGTCGGGGTGGGGAGGGGTTGCAGTTTGGTGGGCTGGGGATCTCATCGCTGCTCTTTGCAGATGATGTGGTCCTGATGGCATCATCGACCTGCGACCTTCAGCACTCACTGGATCGGTTCGCAACCGAGTGTGAAGCGGTTGGGATGAGGATCAGCACCTCTAAATCTGAGGCCATGGTTCTCAGAAGGAAACCGATGGAATGCCTTCTCCAGGTAGGGAATGAGTCCTTACCCCAAGTGAAGGAGTTCAAGTACCTTGGGGTTGTGTTCGCGAGTGAGGGGACAATGGAGCGGGAGATTGGTCGGAGAATCGGCGCAGCGGGTGCGGTATTGCATTCAATCTATCGCACCGTTAGGAAAAAAAAGAGAGCTTAGCCAGAAGGCAAAGCTCTCGATCTACCGGGTCAGTTTTCGTTCCTACCCTCACCTATGGTCATGAAGGCTGGGTCATGACCGAAAGAACGAGATCCAGGGTACAAGCGGCTGAAATGGGTTTCCTCAGGAGGGTGGCTGGCGTCTCCCTTAGAGATAGGGTGAGAAGCTCAGTCATCCGAGAGGAGCTCGGAGTAGAGCCGCTGCTCCTTTGCGTCAAAAGGAGCCAGTTGAGGTGGTTCGGGCATCTGGTAAGGATGCCCCCTGGGCGCCTCCCTAGGGAGGTGTTCCAGGCACGTCCAGCTGGGAGGAGGCCTCGGGGAAGACCCAGGACTAGGTGGAGGGATTATATCTCCAACCTGGCCTGGGGAACGCCGGGATCCCCAGTCGGAGCTGGTTAATGTTGCTCGGGAAAGGGAAGTTTGGGGTCCCCTGCTGGAGCTGCTCCCCCCGCAACCCGACACCGGATAAGCGGACGAAGATGGATGGATGGATGGATTTGAAAAACGCAAGGGTTATACATGGGGCGCACGCTAAAAATACTCTACTACTATACTACTACTCCTATAACATCATTCTCATGTGTTTGTTGCCTCTTTGAAACCATTAATTCTCTTATTTTTCTCTCTCAGGCTACGGTGTATAAGACCAACCACATCATCATGACCATGGGCTCCGACTTCCAGTATGAGAACGCCAACCTGTGGTACAAGAACCTGGACAAGCTGATCCACTACGTCAATGGCCAGCAGGCCAATGGCAGCAAAGTCAACGTGCTGTACTCTACCCCGTCCTGTTACCTCCAGGAGTTGCACCGCGCTAACCTCACCTGGTACTGTGAACTTTTAAATAAGTTTGTTGGAGCGATAATGCCAGAATTATACCCATAATAGTCTTGCATTACCAGACAGGTCTGGCTAGTCCACACAGCATTCCAGGATGGGAGAAAAACGTGCTCTGGTTTATTGGCATTTCTTTAAACCAATCACAGGTAGGACTGGGTATCGTTCAGAATCTTTCGATCCGGTGCCAATTTCGATACCTCAGTTTTGATACCGAGACCATATGTTTTAAAATTAATTTCAACATCAACAAAAATTAACCACAAAGCTTCTATTTTCCACCTTAATTGTGAATCAAAACAGTTATCAAAATTAAAAAAATCTGGTAGAACTGCTCACTTGGAGTAACATTAATAAAAGTGCCTTGCCTTACAAGCTCAGCCTGTCAGTCAGTCATCAGGGCAGAGAAGCCACCGTTGTGGCTGCTTGTCTAAGAGCAAGTGTAACGTCAACAGCACCGCGACCGCTTTCGGCTCGCTATCAATATCCTATCGCAGCAAACGCTGCCTGCGTGAAGTTTTAAAAAACTGTAACCACACTTGAGACCAACCGTGACTCTTGTTAGGTTATAAAAAGTTAAACCATTGGTGATGTCTGATTAAAAATATACTTTTAGTTAAATGAACACTGAATCAATACCGATTTCACCACACCTAATCAGCATTTGTTTGGCTCACACCATCTCCAGCTTCTAAAAAGAATCATCAGGTCATATCTGACATTTAGCATACTTAAGAAGACTCATTGTCCTCACAGAAAAGGTAAGCGTTGCTTCTGGCTTTTGTGGAGCCACTCCCTGCGGGGTCAGACTTGATTAGAACAAAGGAAATGCAAACTCTGTAAATTTGAATAGAATCGGCACTACCATGATAAACGACCTTTGTCTGTGACCTGGAGTAAACCTGAAATTCAGAGGTGTGTCCTTAACCTGAGAGACAGGAAGATAATTTGGAAACAGAGATGATTTCAGGACTGCAAGCCTGTGACCCGACAAGGGAACAAGGTTCTGCAGTCCGCTGTTTACAATGTATTGTTTTGTCATGTCACATGACTGCGGACTGTGACCCCACAAGGGGAAGCATGTCTTGTAGTCCACTGCTGGCAGTGTTTTCATGTTTTATGTTTGATTGTTTTTGTCATGTTGTTTTCATCGTGTTGTTCATTAAACCTTTTGCTTAATCTTTCAATTCGACCCAGCCTCTCCTTCCTCCTCAGAAATTAAACAAACACGTCTTTTAGTTTTTCTCTACACTCTCTGTGACTTCAACAAAACTGCAAACAGTTTACTCCGTCCGCACCTCTCCGTGCGTGCGTGCGTGCGTGCGTGCGTGCGTGCGTGCGTGCGTGCGTGCGTGCGTGCGTGTGTGTGTGTGTGTGTGTCTGTGTGTGTCGGTCGGAGCTCCGGTCTGTGTCAATATGCAGAGAGGACAGATAAGCTTGCACTTACGCGCTTAGATGCTTTTGGAACCGAAATTTGGCACCGAAAGATAAAGAAGTTATCGATATTCATAGGATTGGAGTGTTTTTTTCGATACCATAAAAGTATCGACGTTTGGTACCCAACCCAAATCACAATTGTCTTGGGCGGAGCAAGGCGACAGACTCAATGACGGTGCCCCAGCAAAATAGGTTCTGGAAGGAACTTGTTTTGGTGGAACATGTGTACGTTCAAAGGTTGTTTTAGTCGTGCAACAGAAAACTCAGATTGGACAGATAGTCTAGCTAGCTGTCTGGATTTACCCTGCAGAGATCTGAGGAGCAGTTAACCATAGACCTCAGAAATCCACCGGAGTTTAAAATTACAACACAAAGAAAGCGGAAGGTGACGGACATCTGGCCGGAAATGAGCAACATGCGGCCAAATTTCCCGGAGGCACCGGAACAATGAAAGAAATGACACGTCGTCGATATAGACTCTACCCATAATGACAGCATAAAGAGCGATCTTGTGTATTTCTGCTACAATTTCATCCTCTTTTCAACCCAGGGCTTTGAAGACCGATGACTTCTTCCCCTATGCCGACGACGCTCACGATTTCTGGACCGGCTACTTCACCAGCCGGCCAGCGCTGAAGCGTTACGAGAGGATCAGCAACAGCAACCTGCAGGTAAGGATTTTACGATGCTCTCAACTGCACGATGCGATACGAATTCCCAATTTTAAGTTCACGATGCGATTTTCTCACGATTGTTTTAACAGAATGAGCTAATTCTTCCGGCTAATTCTGGCACACTGTACATTTTTTTATGTATTATTAGTGTGCATTGTCCCTGTTTAAATAAACCTGAAATAAATAAATAAAATGCTGCCGACTACATCATATCCGTTTCCAGCAAAACAGACGGAAAGCAGAAAATACAAAGAAGGAAATAAAATTAGCAATACTCAATATTATCGAAACACAATACTTCTAGAATCACGATAAATGAAAAACGCAATACAAATTGAATCGGCACCCATGTATCATGATAAAACCAAATCAGGACAAAAGCATATTCGTCCTGGCCCTAATCGTTACATTCCATACAGGTAGTATGTGGTTCACTGTTCAAGTCCAAACATGGACTCACTTGTATTTTAAAGCCAAATTACCAATTACATTGCTGTATTATCTGCTGGTTCGGAAATGCCACTGAGTCACAGAAAACAACTGCCAGTAAATTACTTGGGATAATACTACCGAGCATTAAAAACAAGACAGAAGACAGACTGGTGAGAAAGGCCAATAACATTGTATGTGACTACACACACACCCTGGCATCACATTTTAAACTACTGCCATCAAGGCATCGTTTTGTTTCACCCCTTCTGACCGAAGAACAGATCCAAATTCTCTTTTGTACCGCAAGCCATAAAAGCCTTCAATCAGTCAAAATAATAGATGTCCAGCTGGCCTGGTCATACCTGAGGGTGTATAGTGTAGTCTATTGTAGTGTGTGATTCTGTCATGAAGTGCCTTCCGACTGTG
The DNA here is from genome assembly GCF_004354835.1 of Perca flavescens. Lineage (NCBI taxonomy): Eukaryota > Metazoa > Chordata > Actinopteri > Perciformes > Percidae > Perca > Perca flavescens. Next base: position 8,795,020 of record NC_041332.1, on the reverse strand, counting down.
CCTTAAACCCAACTGCCCCACGGGGACAATAAAGTTATCTACTACTCCTACTACATTCTTCACAATGAAAGTGGAAGTATCACATTTGGAAAGTAGTTTTTTTATACTCTGCAGGTTACCAAAGCCGATAGGGTTCATCCTTTGGGAGCACGAGTGTCTGTACTAAATGTTCTATGACTCCATCTGTACTCTGGTGCGGAGGTCTGCATACTGTTGTAACTCTGTGGCTTTGTTTTGTTTTTTGTACAGACGTGTAACCAGCTGGAGATACTTGCCGGTCCGGTCTCCAGGAAGGGGCCCTTCGGGGATGGCGACAGCCAGACCATGAGTGAGATTTAGTTTTTAGTACTTTTTTTCATTGAAGGTATCTGGCTAGTGGGGAGGGAAGCCATTGTGTCTCCATCTAGTGGTCACATGTTATAACTGTTCTGTCATAATTGTTAGGGCTGCACAATATATCGTTTTTGTTATCGTCATTACAATATCAACTGGCGCAATAAACTCATCGCAAAAAGCTACGACATATCGCGAAAGACACACTCGAAACACTTTTTTTGTGTTCGTTGAAAGAAAATATCAGTAAAAACGTGTTGTCGTTCTTTTTTTAGTGGTACCTTTTTATATTCGATTTAAAGCTATACTGCGTAGTGAGGAATTCTAAGCAATGACAACAACACTGTCAGCGCGTCCATATGATACAAGCCTTCCCTGATCGCGCACGCTCCCCCACCCGTCCTCCACACAGTTGCTAGTAGCCAAGGAGGACACGGAGGATTCAAACAGCATGATGGACTCTTCAGAAGAGGTCATTATCTTCACTCAAGTTTCTGCTCGGGAAAGTCACCGGACGCCACAATTTTCTGAACATAGCCATACTGAGAAGAATGAGAGAATTGTGTGGAGCTGATAGTCTTAATTAGCTTTGGAGCAACTCATTTGGCAATGGCTTGAATGTAACGGACGTTCATTAATATCAAAAAGTTACGCACTAAAGCTTTAATGTTCAATTTGTTCACGAAAAGAGTGCTGGAAACGATTTTCTTTCATATTTTTAAATTCAACAAGCAATTTTAGCAGAATACTGAAATGCAGAACTTAGTACACTTTAATATCCGTTTGTTTATCGCAAGTAATATTGCTATAGTTTTAGTTTAATTTTGTTTTTAATTTTATTTCTGTGTCACGCCGAACATTTGGCCCATACATACATACATACATACATACATACTGTACATACAAATACACTCCTATACATACACACAGCACACACACATAGTATATACAAACAACAAATTCTCATCTACGGATCATCTCGTAAAGAGCGTTTTTCCTCTTCTCCCAAACTTTCTAGAGATAAATGTCACATTGGTGTTAATTAATATACGTGACTGGAGAGCAGACAGGACTGACTGACAGCTACTTGTTTGTGTTTTCGTTGTCAGAGAAAGCCATGGCGGTGGCTCAGCACCATGACGCAGTGTCAGGCACAGAGAAGCAACACGTAGCCAACGACTACGCCCGGAGGCTAGCTAACGGCTGGCAACGTTGTCAGGTATTTCAAGTTCCACGCGGCATCACGTTGCTCAACATACTGTAATCTTGTAGGTTTGGTAGAAAGCATTTTTTTTCAAATAAAAAACTGTTCATTTGGATCTGCTGCAATTGTGTATTATGGGACTTATCAACCCAACTGGAATGTAACTTTCTGCCAAGCCAATTGTTGAGCTGTTGTGTCCTTTTTATGTCCATTGTTTTTGTTTGTTTTCGATATGATTGTGGAGGACATAACGCACCTGTTTTTTTTGGGGGTTTTTTTCTGACTTTAATTTCTCTCCCAGGTTTTGGTCAGTAACAGTCTGAGTGCTCTGAGTGGCTCGTCTGCTAAGCGAATCTACTGCGACAACCTCAACATCAGTGTGTGTCCTCTCACCGAGTCCAGCAAAAAGGTTACACACACACACACACACTCGCTTCGCTTGCTATTATTGTGGGGATCCCACTACTAGATGAATTCCCCAAACAACTACCTCTAACTTTCAAAACCTAGCCCTAACCTAACCGTTCAAATGGGCCGCACAATGTCTGTTTAATTTTTCACAATACGACATAAGGGCACACATATGTATATAGTATACAGTATCCATATACACTGTCATGGAGTCCATGCAAACAGACAGATGTACTGTACATTCTTTTTCTGGATCTTCTAAGATCAACTAAAATTAAAAAATTATTATATCTTACTATATATATATATACATATTACTTATATATAACTACATTACACAACATATAAACATATTAATATCAATATATTTATCACTACTGTTATTGCTCAACATCTTCTCTCTCTCTCTCTCTCTCTCTCTCTCCCCCCCCTCCCTCTCCCTCTCCCTCTCTCTCTCTCTTTCTCAGTTCTCAGTCAATGTGTACAACCCTCTCGCTCGCCCCGTCACGTGGCCGGTCAGGCTGCCGGTGAATGGAACATCATACGTCGTCTCAGATGCTGAAGGCAAATCTGTGGACTGCCAGGTGTGTTGTGTGTGTTGTGTGTGTTGTGTGTGTTGTGTGTGTTGTGTGTGTTGTGTGTGTTGTGTGTGTTGTGTGTGTTTGTCACTTGATGGAGACGATACTGATTCGCCTCCAATCTGCAAAGAGTGTTTTATTTGATAATGAGAGAGAGTGGATTATTCAGCTTTAATGGCAATTTTAATTGTTTTTTTATACACATTTTAAGGAAATCCACTTTGTATATGGAAATAGTTTTGTTTAGCTTGGGATAATAATTACTTGCAGGTAGACGTTTTCTGTGGCCGTAGTGTAATTTTATGTATAATAATTTTAAACTCTAATTAACTTTTTCAATTAGTAATCATATCATCTGCCTAGCAACATTGAGACATGTCATTTCTTTTTTGGAATGGTTGCTATAGTTGAAACTGAATAAAATGTTATACTGTAAGATTCCAAAAGTGCAGTATGATCATTTCTTAAAATTTAAATCCTCATCAGTAATAATCATTCATTAGTATTAGGGATGACAGGATTTCATAAAATAATGCCGATCCGACAGAATTCAGCCTTAAAGGTCCCATGACATGCTGCTTTTTGGATGCTTTTATATAGACCTTAATGGTCCCCTAATACTGTAACTTCAGCCTTGGCGCAGAATTACAGCCACTATGAGCCAGTCCCACAATGATCTTTCCTTAGGACGTGCCATTTCTGTGTCTGTAGCTTTAAATGCTGTTGAGAAAGGGGAGGTAACCTTTCCCCTTACGATGTCATAAAGGGAACATTCCAGATTGGCCCATCTGAGCTTTCATTTTCCCAAAGGCAGAGCAGGATACCCAGGGCTCGTTTTACACCTATCTCCATTTCTAGCCACTGGGGGACCATAGGCAGGCTGGGGGAACTCATATTAATGTTAAAAAACCTCAAAGTGCAATTTTCATGCCATGGGACCTTTTATCACAGTGTTCCTGTGTTTCTGTTCCAGGTGGTTCCAGTGTCCACGTCCACCCGGGACGTGAGGAGGAACCGAGGCTTCGCTGTCAACGAGCTGCTGTTCCAGGTGCAGGCTCCTCCTCTGGGCTTCACCACCTACTCCGTGTCCCTGCTGCAGGACGGACCTCCACCGGCCTCCACGCAGCACCGCACGCCCACAGCCATCCAGAACAAGGTCTTACTACGGCGTTATCACACACTTGCTTGTTGCTGCACCATGGGAATTTGGTACATAATGCTTAAAGCTACAGTGCGTAGTTGCTGTCGCCCTTATGAGGAATTCTAAGTAATGACAACAAAACCGTTGGCGCGTCCACGTGACACAAGCCTTCCGTGATCGCACATTGCCCCCACCCCCCTAACACGCAGTTGCTAGTAGCCAAGGAGGACATGGAGGATTAAAAAAAACAACATGATAGACTCTTCAGAAGAGGTAATTGTCTTCATTCGAGTTTCTGCACACGAAAGTCGCCAGACGCCACAATCTTCTGAACATAGCCATACTGAGAAATCCAGAGAGAGTTGTGTAGAGCTGATAGTCTTAATTAGTGTTGTAGCAACTCATTTGGCAATGGCTTGAATGTAACGGACATTCATTAATATCAAAACTGTACCCACTAAAGCTTTAACAGACAGGAAAACAGTCGTGACATGTGTTGTATTGTATAGAAACTCTGAATGATTTAAACAGTTTAATTCCAAAGCAGGTTGTCCACATTCAGAAATTCAGGGAAAAAAATCATCCACCATTACAAAGTTGATAGTCTCGCAATGCTACTCACTCAAAATACACTCAAGGATTGGAGGAAAAACACGCTCTGGGTTGTTTGCATTTCTTTAAACCAATCACAAAAATTCTTGGGTGGCGCTAAACTCCAGCCACAGCAATGCTGGCTCTGCTAAATAGCCTCTGGAAGGTACTTGCTTTATGTGGAACATTTGCACCCTGAAAAAGATGACGCCACATATGATATTAAATGAAGTTAACTGTTCACACAATACAATAAGGTTAGCTATTTAAATTAGCTGATTAGTTTAGTTGGTAAACTCCAGCAGCACCAGATGTTCTGGCGATTATCCATTAAATGAACTGTCGTCAGTCCAGACAGTCCAATACAAATTCGATTTTTGCCTTTTTACAGAATGGAGCTGCATTAGAAATGATTGCGTTGATGAATTTCCTTTAGAGAAGGGCTAACCCGGAGCACTTTGTGCATGTAAATTACGCCTGTATGCATTTTCTAAGCCTTTGTATGCATGACATAGTACATTTGTATTTTCTTTTGAAAACGGAGTATTTGTGTGTCCACGTGCTCCAGTTTCTACGAGTGACCTTTGACCCCGACACCGGCCTTTTGAGCAGCCTAAGCAACCTGGAGACCAAACAGACCATCAAACTGACACAGAATTTCTACTGGTTAGTGTCTCTCTGACAGAAACGCACACTATGTTTGAACTTGAGCCAGGACACCTTTTTTTTCCCCCCCCAAAGACAGCCAACTTATGATCCCGTCTTATTTTTGCATGGATTTTTGTGTGTGTGTGTGTGTGTGTGTGTGTGTGTGTGTGTGTGTGTGTGTGTGTGTGTGTGTGTGTGTGTGTGTGTGTGTGTGTGTGTGTGTGTGTGTGTGTGTGTGTGTGTGTGTGTGTGTGTGTGTGTGTGTGTGTGTGTGTGTGTGTGTGTGGCATGTCCCAGGTATAACGCCAGTGACGGAAACAATGAACAGAGTAACCAGCCTTCAGGGGCCTACATCTTCAGACCCAACTCCTCCACGCCTTTCATCATCAGCAAGACGGCCAAGACCGAGAGCATCCAGGTAGAGAGCGAGCAGCGTAGCAGTTACGCCATTGTTGTTTTGTTAATATAAAATGATTATTCATTTATATTGTATCCATCTCCCCTCCAGACCCCCGTGGTGCAGGAGGTGAGGCAGTGGTTTGCTCCCTGGGTATCTCAGGTGGTCCGTCTCTACGGCGACAGCAGAGCCCTGGAGCTGGAGTGGACCGTCGGACCTCTGCCCATCGAGTGAGTGTGTGTTTAACACATACCGCTTAAGGGTTAACTACCGTTTTTTTCTTTTGCAACCTGTACCCTGTTTTCCTATGTTTTTGTGTCTAGGTGATTGATGGGACAATCTCTGACATTGGTCCAGTATTAAGCGAGATCGTTGCAGTCCGCAGCGGTGAAACAAGCTATAATGGAAGTTAATAGGGCAGTTGTCCAGCTTGTATTTACTTTCACTAAAGTGCTCGTTTTGTCACTGACAGGCTCAGATTAATATTCTGTGTGTCTGACAACATTATGGAAAGGATCCCTTCAGAGATAGACCTTTAAAACCTCTTTAAGACCTTTCTGTTTAACCAGAAACCGCTCTGAGGTCGCTAGCGCTAAACCCACCAGACTCCATTTAAAAAGGCAATACTTTTAGCGTGAGTAGAGCCATCATATTTTCACATGTAAATCGGTAAACTATGTATTTATTTCAACCAAAACTGGAATAGTGATGGTTGGAAAAGGGCAAAGATGAACCCAAACGGATTTTCATAGTTTTATTTTGTTTCCGTCGACTTTGAATGAAGTGTATTTTACGATGCTTAAATTACTGTTTATTTCCATGTAGTCTGGTGGGTTTAGCGAACGCAATTTCGTGGATGTTTTTATGTTTAAAAAAGGGATCTTACTCTTTAACAGAAATTACGACCTCCTTAGAAATCCTTTCCATAATGTTGTCGGACAATTAGAATATTAATCTGAGCCTGTCAGCGGCAAAACGAGCACTTTAGCGAAGGTAGCTACAAGCTGGACAATTGCCCCATAACTTCCATTGTAGCTTGTTTCACCGCTGCCGACTGCAGCGATCTCGCTTAATACTGGACCCATGTCAAAGATTGTTGTTCCCATCAGTCACTTAGACACAAAAACATAGGAAAACAGGGTCCAGGTTGGAAAAAAACGGTAGTTACCCTTTAACTTGTGCTTATATGTGATAATGTGCGTATATGTTGGCACACATGTCAACAGAAGTTGCAGCATATAAATGTCTTTTATAGGTTCCTTTTTTAGGGATTTTGACTTCAATTATTATAACCAAACCCAAAACTTTCAGTGCAGAATCACAGCCCAACTGCATCGCTTCCTCTCTCACTCCCTCTCTTTATCCATTAGTGACGTCCTGGGAAAGGAGGTGATCACTCGTCTGGACACCAGCATTAAAACCTCTGAATATTTCTACACCGATTCCAACGGCAGAGAGATGCTGCAGAGAAAGTAAGCTACATTTTTTTAAGTTGAAAATACATGCAACTAAGTTAACATTTGGCAGATGTTACTTCTTATAGTATTCTAAAGGGAACTATAAGTAAGGTTGTTGTAGAATTATAAAATGATTGACAGATTGGAAACCCAGATAGCTGTGTGTGTCTGTTGTTTTGTTTTAAAGGAAAGATTTCCGGCCCACCTGGAACCTTTTTCAGTCGGAGCCCATTGCTGGAAATTATTACCCCATCAACTCCCGTGCTTTCATCAAGGTGTGTGTGTGTCTGTGTGTGTGTGTGTCTGTGTGTGTGTGTCTCTGTGTCTCTTTGTCTCTGTCCAAAGAAATAGTCCAGATGAAATCCTAACAATTAACTCTTGTTCAAAGTAATCTCTAAATAATTGAGGTTTGTGAATGACATTTCTTTTTTTAGGTTGACATGTTTATTTAATATTCTTACTCCTTACTTTACTTTGCGTCGAAAGGAGCCAGTTGAGGTGGTTCAGGCATCTGGTAAGGATGCCCCCTGGGCGCCTCCCTAGGGAGGTGTTCCAGGCACGTCCAGCTGGGAGGAGGCCTCGGGGAAGACCCAGGACTAGGTGGAGGGATTATATCTCCAACCTGGCCTGGGAACGCCTCGGGATCCCCCAGTTGGTTAATGTAGCTCGGGAAAGGGAAGTTTGGGGTCCCCTGCTGGAGCTGCTCCCCCCGCGACCCGACACCGGATAAGCGGACGAAGATGGATGGATGGATGGATGGACTCCTTACTTTACAATTTTTTTCACTCTGTACGTGTTTGTTTTCAGGATGATGTGGACCAACTCACTGTGGTCACGGATCGCTCTCAAGGAGGAGGCAGCCTCCAGAACGGCTCTCTGGAGATCATGGTGAGACACACACGCACGCAGGCATATTTTGTACTTATTTTAATATCTTATTCATACTAATTTTACAAATTTGAGAAGGACACAGCCATATGGATTTTAGTTTGTGGACAGATGCTTTGCCAAAGCAATGGCGCAAAACAACGTTATAGACCTTTTTTGTTTTTATATTTTACCTCCAATAAAGGATTGATTTAAAAGTAGCAAAGTACCCCCCTTCCTCCCCCTCCTCCCCCCTCAGCTCCACCGCCGGCTGTTGTACGATGACGTCCGCGGCGTCGGCGAGCCGCTCAACGAGAGCTCCAGCGTTTTCCCCGAGGGGCTGGTGGTCCGAGGCCGCCTCCAGCTCTCCCTGGACCGTCCGCCCAGCGCGGCCGATGCACACCGCCCCCTGGCCCAGCAGGAGGTACTGCAGCCGCTGCTGACCTTCACCGACGGAGATCTGCACCCAAACACTCGGCTGCAGGTGAGTGCGGAGGAGCGGTGGGATGCAACCGTATCGAGCGCCATCTTGGTTCTGTCTGTCTGTCTGTCTCTGTCTGTCTGTCTATATATGTGTGTGTGTATATAACTTAACTTTATTTACAGACTCAAGGTCCAGATAGAAAAGTACACATAACATATTACAAGAGGGGTACATACAAACACACAAACATAAATACATACAATAAATATTAGAGGTAAGAATGTAAACCCTGAGAGATAATTTTTTTTTACACCTGTGGGACACAAATGGTGTCAACAAGAGCTTGTAACATAAATCTTTTAGCATATTATGCTAATAATTGAGACTTAATGTTAACGCTAATAATGTGAAGCGTATGTCCCTTGTAGGGCTCGCGATATGCAATCCTGTTGAATATTGGCATAATAATATTACATGGGATAAAGAGACTGTGATAGTGAAGTGACTAAAAAAATTCAATGTATATATAGTGTGTCGAAAATAGTCAATAAAAAGTCATAGTATAGTTTGTCGAAAAAAGTTTTTATGTTGAATAAATGTGACTAAAAAAAGTCAGTGTGTATATACAGTATGTTGAAAAATAATAGTATAGTAATACGAAAGAATTCATAGTATAGTATGTCAAAGAAAGTCTGGAAGAACATGCAAACTCCACACAAAAAGTCCCAGCCCAGATTTAAAAATTCTGACTTTAAACTCAGAACTCAAATAAATGTTTTCACATGTGGCCCTCATCCTCTTCCGTAGGTCAAAAATATTGTGATATTTGATTTTTATTTTTTCTTCATATGGCCCATCTCTACGTCTGACCCGTCCTGCTGTGTGTCTTGTGTCTGTAGTTCTCTGGGCTGCAGGCTGCGCTGCCCCCTGCTGTCCACCTGCTCACACTGACTCAGTGGGACAAGGACTCGGTGCTGCTGAGACTGGAGCATCAGTTCCAGAGCCAGGAGAGCAAAGTGAACTCACAGCCCGTCACTGTCAACCTGCAGGTCAGACATTCCAAAACACGTAGAGCTAGTTTTGAGTAATGTAAGATTCCTTTCTAATGCACTGTCTTGTACTTGGGTCATATTTCACTTGTAACAGTACAAAGGGACAGGTCCCTGGTGAAGATGCTCCTTACAGCAGCAGGGAAAGCCATAACCAGAAACTGGTATGAGCCTGATTATCCTAAACGGCAATAATGGTTTGAGGTCATACAAGAAATAAGGACAATGGAAAGGTTAACTTTTGTGCTAGGTTTGAGAGAAGATTTACATGCCAAAAGATGGCAGAAGTGGACATTTTTACTTAAATAAAACATAAGGACATTGGTTCACAGCTTGGACCCATTAGTGGATAAAGCAGCAACTTGAAATGTATACATTTTATTTCTATTTTTGTGGCTATCATCACCTTTCCCCACAGGACCTATTTTCCTTTTTTGTTTTGTTCGTTTTGTTTTTTCCATATATTACTCACAAATTGGGGTGACTGTTTTCAGTTATTATAATAATAAAAAAAAGCTAATTTAACTGTTTGATTTAACCCAAACATTTCTAAAACTTAAAATAATTAGGATTGTTTTTTGGCAAGGGTCTGTATAAGATTCTGACAGTATGATAACCTTCAGCAAAAATATCACGTTTTTCATGGTATTGTGGTATTGCAGTTACAGCTTTAAGATGGATTATTTTGAAATGTCTGGGTTTTCCTTTGAACACAATGTATTTTATTTTTAAACTGGCAAGGAGAGGGTTTTCTAAACTGCACTTTCCATCCTTGAAGACTCCTTAAAAAAACGTTCCTACTAAAGGAACGGTATGATGGAATTCTTTTTGTGGTTTTGGAATTGTAATTTTTTCAACACGCGGTATACCTTGAAACCAGCCCATGCCTATCCTCGTGTTGCGAAGACATTTTATAAATGGATCATTTACTGTAAAAAAGAAAAAAAAATACTTTAAAGTAATTATAATGAATTGTGCATCATTAATACTTTGCCATAACGCCTTATTCCATCTTGGTTTCTGTCTGTGTAGAAGATGTTTTCCACTCTGGAGGTGCTGGGTGTGTCTGAACTGAACCTGTCAGCCAATCAGTGGAAAGACGATATGACTCGTTTTCATTGGACACCAGAGACAGGTACAGGACACCTGTCATTAACTTCACTATGGCAGCTCTGAACGTGCTGGAAGTACATTTGGGCCGGAGGAGCGTGTAATGAGTACAGATCATGCCAGATTCTATACTCAAAGCTGGAAGTGACTGTCAGATTCATAATGTTAACTTATCTAAACTTAAGTCATAGTACACTATATCAGAAAAAGTCATATAGTTTGTCGAAAAAAGTCATAACAAAGTCATAGTATAGTACGTCGAAAAAAGTCATAGTATAGTATGTCAAAGAAAGTCTGGAAGAACATGCAAACTCAATACAATCAGCTAACACCTGATCCACGGCAAAAAAAAGCCATTAAAGTCTTAATATAGTATTTGGAAAAAATATAAAAAAATATTTCATAGTATACTATGTCGAAAAAGTCATAATATAGTATGTCGAAAAAATATTTTAAACCATGTCAAAGAATTCATAGTTTAGTATGTTGAAAAAGTGATAAAGTCTTAGTGAATTAAATTTGAAACAGTCATAGTATAGTTTGTCAAAAAAAAGTTTTTATGTTGGACAAAAGTGATAAAGTCATAGTGTGTATATATATATATATATATATAGTATGTCGAAAAAAAGTGAGGAAAAATAGTATAGTAATATGAAAAAAGTCATAGTATAGTAGTCAAAGAAAAACAAACAAAAAAGCCATTAAAAGTAATAATATAGTATATCTTTTTTTTTTTAAAGAAAATCCTGCACACTGCCAATTATGCAAGCAATAATTGGCAGTGTGCGGGATTTTCTTTAAAAAATTTTGATCTGCTACTTTTGATCATATCCTACGCACCTGCCCGACAAGAGGTGTGCAAAAAAGCTTTCCTACATAATATAGTATGTCGAAAAAAATGTTAAGAATTCATAGTTTACTATGTCGAAAAAGTGATAAAAAAAGTCTTGGTGAATTAAATTTGAAACAGTCATGGTATAGTTTGTCGGAAAAAAGTCAAGTATATTGAAAATACATCAGATTGTTCCCGATTTAAATCTTCGATAAGACTGCTTGTGACTTGTCATAGTGTAATATGCCATTCAAAGTCATAGTATAGTATCCCATTTAACATAAAAATGTCATGATAAAGTCATAGTATAATATATCATAAAAATGTCTAACGGAGCGAGTTCTGCCCGACCTTTAACCCCCCCTGTTAGAGAAGAGAAAGAGACCAGAGGAGAACCTGTACTCAATAAGCAGTTCAAACTCACCAAACACAAGGCAGCCGACTGTCGGGGAATTTGTCGTGTGTGTGGGTGTGGTTGGTTCGGTCTCAACAGGAGATTGAAAAGAGAAGGGTGAACTCCGAAATCCACCGATGCTTTTTAAGTCTACGAGGGTGCTAATCACTGCTCCATTACAGTCCACTTAACCACAAAGACTATTTCCCCGCAGGGACCAATTAGGCAGGCAGTGTAATATAATGAGTCATTAATGCATTGTTATGGTTCAAAGCTTTAATGGTAAACTGTGAGGTGTTTGAGCGGCTTCGCAAGACTCCTTTTAGGAGAGGAGGTACAGTCTAACTCATCAGGTTCAGCTTCCTGTCGCCATTGGTACGTTTCTACTACGGCTGCACAATATGACAAAAACGTGCGGTATGCAATAACGATATTACTTGCGATTTAAAAAACAAACAAACATTAAAGTGTACTCAGTTCTGTCCTTTTCAGTATTCTGCTTAAATTGCTTGTTTAATTTAAAGCAAATGAAACAAAATCCTTACCGACATTCTTTTGTTGAACAAATTGAACATTGAGTTACGTTTTGAAGGTGCCGTTTTCTGCTGAGATTTTCTTTCAACTAACACAAAAAAGTCTCTGAGTGTCTTTCGCAATGTGTTTATTGCGCCAGTTGATATCGCGATAATCTGTATCCTGGTGTTTTAAGCCCCCAACGTCGTCTTCCAGGCAGCGCTGCCTGGAAGGCACTAGGATTAGGCAACGGTTAGGGTTAGGTGTCTTGAAGTCAAGGGCGCAGCGCTGCCTAGAAGTCAACGTTGGGGGCTTAAAACACCATCAAGCTTGTATCCTTGACGTTCCATTTCCGGGATTGCTCCAGTGCCGCAAGAAAATTCTGCCGGATGCATGCATTTTCCATTTACGTTCTTCTTTCTTTGTGTTGGAATTTTAAATTCGGTGATTTATAATTACTACTTTTGACTGCCCCTCCGATCTCTGCAGGGTGATCCAGACCGCTACCTAGACTATCTGTCCAATCAGTTTTCTCTCTCGCACAACTATTTTGCAGCTCTGTGCAGAGTTTAGCACCGCCCATGATGATTGTGATTGGTTTAAAGAAATGCCAATAAACCAGAGCACGTTTTACCTCCCATCCCCGAATGCTGTGTGGAGTAGCCAGACCCTCCTTCAGCACGCTTTGGAGGAGGGTCTGGCAAAGGGAGACTAATATCGCGATGAAAAAAAACTGCTCCTGCTTTGTTGTGACATTTGATCTGGGAACTGAAGTTTAGTCAGGTTTTTTTCACTATTCAATAATTCCAGAATTACAGCATGACATTTGTAGAAATTATCGGTTACGCTTTACTTGAAGGTATCGACATAAGAGTGACGTGACACTGTCACGAGCGTGTCATAAACAATTCCTAAACGTTTATGATATAACGCTTCTGTCATTAAGTGTCCTTCAGTTTTTGTCATGACAGGGTCATGTGTTCATGACAGGGTCATGTCACTCTTATGTAGATACCTTCAAGTAAAAGGGTTACCAAATTATCTCTTGTTTTCGGGCATTTTTCCTAATGCTGTTGTCTCTTCTCCAGACGAGAAGCCGCTGCTGAAGACGTTCCCAGACGCCTCCGTATGGGAGGTGACTTTAAGACCAATGGAGATCCGAACCTTCCTGCTCAGGGTCAGCTTCAGATAGCCAATCACACGCCTTCACCTTTTTGTTTTTTTTTTACAAGACGTCGCAAATGAGTTGAGCAAATCAACTTAAGTTCCTGTGGCCTCTCGCCTGCGTTTGATTGGATCACGCGAAGACAGTTCTACACCAGTTAGAAAATGTTCTGGACATATGAGAAAGGATGGAAAGGCTTTGTTTACAAAAAAAAAAGAGATCTGGAGATGTTTTTGGAAACACAGCTGTGATTTTGAATGGGTTGTAACCAAAGAAAAGCCTTCTCTCTCTTCCTCATGGCTGTCCACAGAAATAAAAGAAAGAAAAGATGATTATTTCCCACTTAGTGACACTGAACGGCTGAATGTGCTTCTCCTTTGAGACACACAGGATGTACAGAATTAGCTGACGCGGCCTTTTGAAGTATCGCAGACACACCGATGATACTAAAGCCCTCTAAAACTGACCCTGAGACACTCTAAAACTTGACTTTTTCAAAGATTTATCTGAATTCTTCAGCACACGCACTTGGAATCACACAAATCCTTACTTTTTCTGTCTACGAATCCGACTTGTACTGACTGCCAGACGTGTGCAATACGTGTAACCTTTTGTATTTCTGCCGATTGTGTGTATATATAGAGTTTGAAGATGATTTTTGTACTGATCGCCAAGCAGCTGATAATAAAGTCTGTTATTCTCACTTTGCGTTGACCTGCATGTTAATGTTACAGCTACGCGTCCACGGACACACTGATGCCCCGCTTTCTCTCCGAAGACGCTTTTAAATTGAGTCGTCCATCATTGCTACCTGCGGTGTTTTTGTGGAGTCATGACAGGAATATATTTACATCGATTAAGAGCAAGTTTTGAGACAAAGATGTTAATACAGCCATTTCAAGTCAAACGCATGCTGCGTTACATTTAAATGCATCCTAAATAGTTAGACCCAATTAAATTGGTCGATTTACAGCTTCTCAACTATTCATTAAACTCAGCATGGG